>NW_007246004.1:598621-599578 GCF_000164805.1 Carlito syrichta
TTCTCAGACCTAGAAAAAAACAACACAGGAATTCATATGGAAACATAAATGACCAAGAATAGCCAGAACAATCCTTAGCAAAAAAAAAAAAAAAACAAAGCAGGTGGTATCACATTACCAGACTTTCAAACTTTTACTATAAAGCTACAATAATCAAAACAGCTTAGTATTGGTACAGGAACAGGCATATATACCAATGGAATAGAATTGAGATTCCAGAAGCAAAACCTCAATTTCTCAACCAACTCATCTTCGACAAAGCCTCCACCACCCATCACTGGGGAGAGGAGAACCTATTCAGTAAAGGGTGCTGGGAAAACTGGCTGACACATGTAGAAGATTGAAACAGGACCCCTATCTATCCCCATACATAAAAATTAACTCTAAATGGATCAGAGACCTAAATGTAAAACCTCAAACCACAAGAACCTTAGAAAATGAAGGACATACCCTCATGGAAATTGGATCTGGTATCCAATTCCTGAACAAAACCCAAAACCCACAGGACACATAAGAGAAGATAGGCAAGTGGGATCTCATTAAACTGACAAACTTCTGCAAAGCCAAAGAAACCATCAAGAGAGCAGGGAGGCAGTCTACAGACTGGGAAAAAGTATTTACCAACTCCAGGTCTGACAAAGGCTTAACATCTTGAATCTATAAGGAACTCAAACGTGCTGAAAAGAAAAAAACAAACAACCCCATTATAAAATGGGCAAAAGATATGAACAGACACTTCTCAAAGGAAGACATCCGAGCAGCCAACAGACACACGAAGAAATGCTCAACCTCACTAATCATCAGGGAGATGCAAATCAAAACCACACTGAGATACCACCTAACTCCAGTCAGAATGGCAATTATCAATAACTCAAAAAATAACAGTTGCTGACGAGAGTGCGGCGAAAAGGGAACACTTCTACACTGTTGGTGGGAGTGCAAACTAGTGCAACCTCT
>NW_007246004.1:600038-609125 GCF_000164805.1 Carlito syrichta
TGACCTCTCACAGAAACAAAGATCTGAGTATCACATGTTCTCACTCATGTAGTGGACCTTGAACATCCAACGTAATACTATAAGAAAATGACTGACAGTGGTGGGAAACTATGGTGGGGGGAGGGGAAGGGAGATGGAATTAATGGCAGTAAATATCTGTCTGGATGGTGTGAAATGAGAACTACATACACAGCTGAAGGATTTAAACTTAGAAACTGGAAGAGGTGTGTCTTCATTTGAAAGCCAAGATGAGAAGAAAACACCGGATGTGTGTAGAGCGAAGTGTAGAGATGGAAGAGAACACTCGTGTTGGGAGGAGCCCCTTGCTCTTTCAGTGACAGAAGGGATGAGTCATCGTTAGAAAGTGAAAGGCCTGGCAGGGCACAGTGGCTCAGCACTTTAGGAGGCTGAGGTCAGAGGATTGCCTGAGCTTGTGGGTTCAAGACCAGCCTGGGCAACATGGTGAGACCTCGTCTCTACAATAAATAAAAAAATTAGTCAGATGTGGTGGCGCATGCCTGTAAGTTTCAGCTACTCGGAAGGCTGAGACAGGATTGCCTGAGCCCAGCAGGTCGAGGCTGTGGTGGCCATGAGCATGCCACTGCACTCTAACCTGGGCGACAGAGTGAGAGCAACTCAAAAACAAAAAAAGAAAATGAAAGGCCTATAAGTGGGGATGATTTGGCACTGAGGAGACATGGTTTAGAACAGGAGATACTCCTGAAGAAGACTTTGGAGATCCCTATCCACGATAAGCAATTTCCTCTAGACAGGTCCCAAGGAGCAGTGGCAAGCAAATGAATGGCCAGAAATTAATGAGGATTTTAGTATTATCACAGGCAGTTAGATTCCAAGAAGAAGAAAAGAATCTTCTCGAGGATATGCACAAGGGCGTTAGAAGCACTTGACTGAACCTTCTGAGAGATGTGACATGGTTCCATATCCTAGAGAGTAGGAACTAGAGTAAGCAGCACGAGACTCGACTCTATTTAAACAGCAAACGTTAGTTAAGCTCCCAGCATGTGGCTAAGACTTTATAAGCATTATTTCATTCAGGTATCACAGCAATCTTTTATACGATCTTGTTACTCTCATTTTACAGACAGGGAAACTGAGTTTGAAGAGGTTATTTTCTTCAAAGTCACGGTGGCAGATATTTTTCAAAGATGACTGCAGTCCTATTTTTCAGCCTCTTCGATGTGGCCTTACCATTCCACTCTCAAAGGGTAAAGTCAAATTCCCCTGCCCTTGAACCTGGATGGGTTTGTGACAGAATGTGGCCAAAATATCTCCATGTAGCTTCCAAGGATTTGTCATACAATGCCATGCATCTACCACCTGGTTCCTCGGAAACACTTCCTCTGGAAGAAGACAATCTCTACATAAGAGTGTTGACATTCCAAAGGTCGCCATGCCGGAGCGTCCCCCTGAACATGGCTGAGCTCCCAGCCAACAGCCAGCATCAACTGCCATCCGTGTATGTGAGCCAGCCTGGTCTCACATGTGGTTCAACGTAGATGACATCTGATTGCAACCTTGTGAGAGACTTCTAGCAAAAACTGCAATGCAGCCTTTCCTGAAATTCTGACCCACATAAACATGACATACTGTTATGCTTATACTTTGGCAAGTCAAAAAAACTTACATTTCTAGGCCTTGAGGAAAATACTGTGCCTTCCTTTCATAGATGAAAGAAATGACCTGCACCTTCACATTTCTCTCTTGGACTTTTCCTGGGCATTTTAAACTTCAGGAGGCCAAAAGCACAATAGACACGGAAAGATAAATGTCCCACTATGACTGAGAGAATCAAATAGGGCTGGAAGTTTGAATGTGTGTGGAATCTAGACCTTACACCCTGCTCTTCATGTGCTTTCCTCTTAGAATTACCTCCTCTGTAAACAATAAGGCACCTTTTGGGTGTTCTGTCCATCTTGAAAGATCCTGTGTCGGCAGACAGCAGAACATGCTAAGAATCACGAAGCAAATTAAATGTCAAGCAGAAGCAAGTCAGTGTGCCCTGTGTTTCATTAGCACCATCCAGTGAAGTCACACATCCTACCTGGACTGAAATCTGAGCCCATCAAGGTCATGGGGCCTGGGCTTGGATCTGTTTTCCTCCCGGATTCTAAAAGGCTGTGTTGTCACTACCAAGCGAAAGACATGAGGTCATCTTTGAGTCACCAGTGTCATTTTAAATACTTGGTCAGCATCTTCTCTGTTTCTCCCTTGTGACCAGGGTCCAAATTGGACAATCTGTGTTTGCATCAAAAGGGAGCAGGATCGTGTTCAAGCATCCTTCTTCTTTACTATTTCTTCATTACTATTTCATTACTAAATTCCTTCTCTAGTATTCCTGAGGTATATCCCTAATCTTGACAGGGGCAATTGGCGTCATTTTCATAAAAATTATCTTCCATAGCATCACTCAAAGGTGGATGTCACTCTCTATGGGAGCCTCGCCTGAGGGATGGTGCTGCGTCTTCTATCGTGCACTAACTATGGCCAAAGATTCAAGGGTCTGGAGCCCACATGAGCTACCCAAGACCAGGGTGATGACTTTCCAGAGACGGCAGTGGCATCTGGCTCCACCTCACCAAGTTCCCAAATCTCACTGTTTCCTTTTCCCTCTTCTTTTGTGTCCCCTGCTTTCCTATGCCTTCAAGAGAACAGGAGGTTTACAAATGGGGTGCTAAGGGAGTGAGATATTATTGTGAAAAACCAGTCATTGTTTGACAATCATAAGCAGAATAGGTCTCGTGGAGCAGTTATACAATTCCAAGTCTCATAATTCCATTATTTAATGTTTGTTACTTCATCAGCAGAAAATTTCAGGACAGAATATCACAAATAATGTGAATTCTGGAGTTGAGTTCTGATGTATCTGTTTTACTGAGGATAAGGTCAGTCTTGATTTGTTTTCAGTTTTCCAAATGTGCCCTTGGCTCCTGGATGCCAGGTATCCTATTTTATTTCTGGAATTTCAGATTTTAGGTGGTGCTAAGAGCAAGGATTTGGAGACTTGCTGAGGATTTGTGCCCTCTCTTTTTTCCCTAATCGGTAAAGCTAGAAACTTCCTAGCGTTTCGGATGTTCTCAAAGAATCATGGTTTCATGAGTTTCTCTGTTGTTTTTCTGATTTCTGTTTCATTTACTCCATTTTGATCTTTGTTATTTTATTTCTTCCACTGAATTTGGGTTTAACTTGCCCTTTTTCCTAGTTTCTTGGATGGAAGCTGAAACCATTATTTAGACCTTTCTTTTGTCTGGTATACATATTTTAGTGTTATAGATTTTCCTCTACATACTGCTTTAGTGGCATCCCACAGGTTTTGGTTTCTTCTCTTATCCATGGGTTATTCAGAGGTATGTCATTTAATTTCCAAATATTTGGGAAATTTCCAGAGATCTTTCTGTTAATTGATTTCTAATTTAATTACCTTGAAGTTAGAGAACATGTTCTGTATAAATTGAATTTTCATGTTTAATTTTTATTTTCATTTGTTTCAAAGTATTTTCTGATTTCTCTGTGATTTATTGTTTTATCCATTGCATATTTGAGAATATATTTAATTTCTCTATATTTATACATTTCACAAATTTTCTTCTGCTATTGATTTCTGATTTCTTATTAATTTTATCATGGCCAGAAAGAGCATACTTTATATTATTTAACCCCAGTCTATCCCTTCTTCATGACATATCTGTTTGAATCTTTTGTACATTAAGAAAAATGTAGGCTGAGTGTGGTGGCTCAAGCCTGTAGTTGCAGCACTTTGGGAGGCTGAGATGAAAGGATTGCCTGAGCTCAGGGATTCGAGACCAGCTTAGGTAACTTGGTGAGACCTTGTCTCAACAATAAATCAAAAAATCAGCCAAGCACGGAGGTGCATGCCTATGATCCCAGCTACCTGAAAGGCTGAGGCAGAAGCATCACCTGAGCCTGGCAGATCAAGGCTGCGGTGGCTGTGAACATGCCACAGCACTCCAGCCTGGGTGACAGAGTGAGACTTCAACTCAGAAAAGAAAATGTGCCTTAGTGCTGAGTTATAAATATTTTAATATTCTAAGCACTGTTTTATTTATCAATATCTATATTTTATCTATATTTTTAAGTCATTCAAACACTTTATTTTTCTATGTAGTATAAGACTAGCATCAAGACTTTTTGTTTTGTTTTTGTTTTTTATACGGAAATCCAATTATTCCAGCATCATTTGTTGAAAAGATTATCCTTTACCCATTAATTTGCCTTGGCATTCAAAATCAATCAATCATGAATGTATAGGTCTATTTTAGGACTCTCTATTTTGTGCCATTGTTCTACTCCATTTTTTTTTTTTTTTTTGAGTCGGTGTCTCATTCCATCTCCCAGGCTGGAGTACAGTGGCACACTCACAGCCACCCCAGCATCAACCTGCTGTATTCAGGCGATCCTTCCACGTCAGCTTTCTAAGTAGTTGTAACTACAGGTGCACGCTACCACATCCAGCTAATTTTTTTATTTATTGTAGAGATGAAGTCTCGCCAAGTTGCCCGGGCTGTTCTCGAACATGTGGGCTCAGGCAATCCCCTCACCTCGACCTCCCAAAGTGCTGAGATTATAGACTTGGCCACTGTGCCTGGCTCTACTCTATTTTTATGCCAACATGACATTATCTTCATTAATGGTAGTTTAGCATAAGTTTTAATTTCAGGTAATTTGAGTCTTTTAATTCTGTTTTGTAAAAAATTATTTTGGTATTCGAGGTAATTTACATTTCCATATAAATTTTATAGTCTCCTTGTCAATTTCTACAAAAAAAAAAAAAAAAAAAAAACTACTGAAAACATTTGGCCTGGGATTGCATTGACTTTCTAGATCAGCTAGGAGAGAACTTGCCTCCTGACAATATTGAGTCTTCTGCCTGTAGTCATTGTATGTTGCTCCATTCCATTGAGTCTTCTTTCATTTTTCCTGCCTTGCTCTGTGGTTTTCTAGTACAAATCCTTTATACATTTAATTAAGTTTCTCCCTAAGTATTTCAGCGTTTTTTTTTCTTTTATGCAATTGTAAATTGTGGGGTTTTTTTTTTCCCTTTTCTTCTTCTTTTCTTCTTGTTCATTGTCAGTATTGAAAAATACATTTGATTTTTGGATAATGGCCTTGTGTCCTACCACTTTGATAAACTCACATGTTATAGAAGATTTGGGGGGATAAATTTTTTGAGATTTTCTATGTAGGAGATCATGCCATCTGGGAGTAAATAGTTTTACTTCTGTTTTTTCCAGTCTCCGTGCCTTAAACATTTTTTCCTGCCTTGTTTTACAAGTTATGGCATCCAATGTAACACAGACTAAAAGTCATGAGATAAAACATCCTTACCTCACTCCCAGTCTTGGAGGGGAAAGTATTAGTCTCTTAGCATTAAGTATGATGTTATCTGTAGGTTCTTTTTTGTCCTTTTTTTTTTTTTTGAGTTGGGGTCTCACTCTGTCGCCCAGACTGGAAGGCAGTGGCACGCTCCTGGCCACCTCAGCCTCGACCTGCTGGGCTTCAGCAATCCTTCCGCCTCAGCCTTCCAAGTAGCTGGAACTACAGGCGCGCGCTACCATGCCCGGCTGTTTTTGATTTATTGTAGAGATGAGGTCTCGCCAAGTTGCCCAAGCGGGTCTCGAACCCACAGGCTCAGGCAATCCACTCACCTGCCAAAGCACAGGATTACAGGCTGAGCCACTGAGCCCAGCTTATCTGTAGGTTCTTCATAGGTGTTCTTTATCAAGTTGAGGAAGTTTCATCCTATTCCCAGAGTATTGAGAGTTTTGAGGAACAATAGATATTAATTTCTGTCAAATAATTTTACTGCAGTATTGAGGTTGTTGCACATATTTTTTTCAGTTATTTTAACATATACAAAAATTGTGCTTTTATGGCATGCGCAATTATCTTAAGTTGCCTTATTTATTTATTTATTGTCTGTCTTCAATGAAACAGAAGTACCACAAGAGCAAAGACTTTGTCTTTTTACCACCATATCCCCAGTACCAGAGCACTGCCTGGAACATAGTGGACACTCAGTAGATATTTATTGAATAAATAAATTTGTACATAAACATATGAGTAGTGCTTGTCATACGAACATCTTGTACATCTTGAACATTTTGTACATCTAGTCATTTACCACGTGGATGGATACATATTAAGGCCCTGGATGGCAGTGAATGCCCCACTCATCTTTTTTGTTCCCCACAGCACCTTACCTAAGGTCTTGGATTGAGGTACCCGACAACAGTTATGAATTTGAATGCATTTGAGCTGAAACACATCACTGCATGTTTGAAACATCTTTCTACTCCTTCCTGGTAGATGTCAGAGGGGTCACAGGGAAGCAGGAGAAAAGGATGGCATGGCAGATATCAACACTGTCCCCTTGCCCCTGGCCCTCTTCCCCTCAGATTCTGCTCTGTGGGATAAGGTCTAAACGTTTTTCCTTCGTTTCCATCTTAGTCTTTGAAGTCAGTAAAACTGATCCCTAGATGAGGAGCATCTTTTGTAACACCCAGCTCTCATCTCAGATTCTAATTCCGATCCCTCTGTTACTAATCCGTGTAACCCTCAGCAAGTCACATGACCTTACAGAGCTGTGCTGGGCTTCACTTGCATGGTAAGAAGGGAACCAACATCACAGGGTCATTGTGGAATGGTTAAGAGAGAGTGTGTGAAAGTACTGTGAAAAGGATGACGTGGATAACAATGCTCAATTTTCAGCTAAGACCAAACTAAAGATTCATTTCTCTGTGAGATTTAGGGTATAGGAGTCTTACAAGTTAGTTGTATTTTTGTGAGATTGTGCTATACAAACCTCAACAGAGATTCTTCTAGTACTCTTACACAATATAAAAATCATAATTTCTTTAGTCTATATTCTCTCGATGGCAAGTTCTGTTCTAACAAAGGAGAATTAGGGAAGATAACCCCTGATCATGTGGATGTACACTCTGGTGGTAGAGCCAGGCATATTAAACAGACAATATAAGCTTTGCATGATAAATGTGATGGGAGAGGACTGGATATCTGTACCATTATATCCTAGAGAAAGACCCTCACTGAAGTTGAGGGGGTGGCGTCAGTGATGGATTTTAGGAAGTAATACCTGAGATGTGTCCTAAAGAGTAAGTAAGCACTCAGTAAATGTTGAATGAATGTTGCTTATCCCACTCTATATAGTATTAAAGTTCCTGGGAGATGGAGCCCAGGGAATGAAGGGAGGGCGATTTTCCAGGAGGAATTGTCAGCATTCCACTTTTGAGGATGCCAAATAGGAGGACTGGGGAGGAAAAAATGCAGCGGAAAGATTGATTCAAGGACTTCAGGTCGTGGGAGGCCACATGTACTTCACTGAGGAGTTCAAACATGATCCTGCAGGAGGTGGGAGTCATAGAAGAAAAAGACTGACCTGCACATACCTTAGTGTAGACACATCACTCTGGCTGAGACTTTCTCCTTGACGTCTTTGAAATGACTGCAGATGAACTTGAGATTTAGATATTGTCCATGCCCCATCCCCACGGTTCTCTGGGAATGGCGATCCAAACTCAGTCCACACCACAAGAGTTTTTGTTTTACCTTGTCATGTTGTCCCTGTGGACAGTTATGAACTACCTTTCTCCAGGTGTTACTTTCGTGCTGGTTAAGTAGACCTCTCTCCTGATCTCTTGTTTTCTCGGCTTAGTTCTAACTCTGTCACCTTATAACTTGGCTCGTACATGGCTTAAATTGTTTTAACTTCAGCCCTGACTCCATATGAATTCAAAAGTCCGGTGCTCAATACCAAGTTGCCTTGGTTTCTGAGTGTATTAGTTCAAAATCTCAAGAGACTATAATTAACCCAAGTCATCTACCTATGAATGAACTATTTTTAGGTCAAACTTTTATCTCTGGTTCAACCACCCGTGGCTAGAAAGAACAGATGCTCAAATTATAAAAATGACTGCCTGGGTCCATTTTTTGAGAATGTCCTCTGAGAGGAGCCATCTTCCTCTGCTTATGGCACAGGCAGATATCCTGAGATATGTCTTCTACACAGACTCAATTCTAATCCTCTTTTTTTGGTGTTTGTTGAGAAATTTGAAATTATTTTCAGGAACAGTATTAAAGTATTGACCATCTTCCTTCCTTCCTTCCTTCCTTCCTTCCTTCCTTCCTTCCTTCCTTCTTTCCTTTGTATTTGAGTTGGAGTCTCACTCTGTTGCCCAGGCTGGAGTGCAGTGGTATGCTCATGGACACTGCAGCCTCAACCTACTGGGCTCAGGCAATCCTTCTGCCTCAGCCTTCCGAGTAGCTGGAACTACAGGCATGTGCCACTGTGACCGGCTAATTTTTTGATTTATTGTAGAGATGAGGTCTCACCAAGTTTCCTAGGCTGGTCTTGAACCCTGGGGTTCAGACAATCCCCTCTCTTCGGCTTCCTAAAGCGCTGAGATGATAGGTGCGAGCTACCACATTCGGCCTTTCTTTCTTTGGCATTTTTTTAATTGAGGTGAAATTCACAAAACATAAAAGTAATTATTTTAAAGTGAATAATTCAATGTGATTTAGTATTAAATCACACAGTGTTGTGTGGTAAGCCTTTTGTAATTATATAGCATGCAGATTTTCCAATTCTTAAATTTTCTTTCTTCCCTAAAAATAAGTAACAAATATATTCTCAGAATATAAATAACAATAAAAATGGACCAATCTTTATTATTGGCTCATAACTTGAAAGAAGTTCATATATAGAGTTCAGGTGAGAGAACTCTGTTACTGGAGATATTTGTAATTCATCAGGAATGTAGTAGTTCTTAACCCTGCCTGCATATAAGAGTCACTGGGACTGTTAAAAATATTTATTCCTGGGCTCTCTTCTTAGAAACTTTTTATTTCTGGGTGTGGTGGCTCACACCTGTAATCCCAGCACTTTGGGAGGCAGAAGTGAGAGGATTGCCTGAGCTCAGGGGCTCAAGACCAGCCTGGGCAACATGGCAAGACCTTGTCTCTACAACAAATAAAAAAATCAGCCGGGCATGGTGGTGCATGCCTGTAGTTCCAGCTACTTGGAAGGCTGAG
>NW_007246004.1:609156-631656 GCF_000164805.1 Carlito syrichta
TCAGAAAGAAAGAAAGAAAGAGAGAGAGAGAGAGAAAGGAAAGAAAGAAAGAAAGAAAGAAAGAAAGAAAGAAAGAAAGAAAGAAAGAAAGAAAGAAAGAAAGAAAGAAAGAAAGAAACTTTTTATTAACTGCTTTGGTATTTGACCCTGATATCAATGTTTTTTACACTCTCCCCAGGTAATTCTAATGTAAAGCTGGCTATAGAAAAAGAATCATTGTAAATGAGCACATTTGGGAACGCTCACAGGGAAAAACCCTGATCCAGGGATAGAAGCCCAGGGAATCACTTAAGTAGGAAGAGCCAACTTGGAGGTGGAAGGGATGAGGCAATCCAAGAAGCAATGGGAAAGGTGCAAAAAAGAAAGTCGAGCTCGCTGCTACACACGGGTAGGGCTGGGCCTGGCTCTGAGGATAGGCAGAAGAGTAGAAACCAGAGGAAATTTTTCTTGGTAGAGTTTTGAAGGCAGAACAATTGATTGGCTTAAAAGAAGCAGTGCAGCTAGAGTTTGCGGCATCTTCCTAAAACTATCACCAGATAGGAATTTCTGGGTTCTTGCTACTCCCAAAGTGGTACTGGCAGCCTTGGAAACACCTGGGATCTGGCTGGTCATGGTGGCTTACGCCTGTAATCCCACACTTTGGTAGGCTGAAACAAGAAGATTGCCTTAGCCCACGGGTTTGAGCCCAGCTTGGACAAGACCTCATCTCTACCAAAAAAAAATAGGCTGGACTTGGTGGCTCAGCCTGTAATCCCAGTACTTTTGGAGGCTAAGGAGAGTGGATTGCCTGAACCGATGGGCTCTAGACCAGCCTGGGCAACTTGGCGAGACCTTGTCTCTACAAGTCAAAATTAGCCAGGCTTGGTAGTGTGCGCCTGTTCTTGCTACTTGGAAGACTGAGACAGAAGGCTCTCCAGAGCCCAGGAGGTCGACGCTGGGGTGTCTGTGAGCTTGCCACTGCACTCCAGCCTGGGCGATGGAGTGAGAGTCCAACTCAAGAGAAAAGCACCTGGGATCTCTGCATTTAACAGATCCCTGATGCCAGGCACAGTGACTCACGCCTATAATCCCAGCACTTTGGGAGGCTGAGGTGAGAGGATTGCCTGAGCCCAAGGGTTAGAGCCCAGCCTGGGCAACTTGGCGAGACCTCATCTCTACAATAAATAAAAAATTAGCCAGATGTGGTGGCAACATGCTTGTAATTCCAGCTACTTGGAAGGCTGAGGTGGAAGGATCGCATGAGCCCAGCAGGTTGAGGCTGCAGTGGCCATGAGCGTGCCACTGTGCTCCAGCCTGGGCGACAGAGTAAGACTCTGACTCAAAAGAAACCCAGATCCCCAGGTGACTTAATGAACATGAAAGTTTGACAAGTACTGTCTAGATTCTTGTAGGAAGACAGCAAAGTATGAATTGATGGAGACAGACAGACGAAACCCTGGACAGAAATCAAAAGCTGCACTGTCTCATCTCAGCTCCTCCACAACCAGCTGTGTGGCTTTTCATATTTTCCTTTCTGTTTTCCCATCTGAAATGGCCTTTCATTTATGAGTAAATGGTCATATGGCTTGAACCCTTAGTTACTTCAGGTCTGCACTTTGAAGGAAACAAAAACAGGATAAGGGGGTAGAAGATGCTAGATTATGTAGGCTGCACAAGGAAGGTTTTTCTCTTCCTTTTGAAAAAATGGAATAGTAACATGTTCTAATTGTACACGTTTATGGGATATAAACGCTTCTACACTGCTGGTGGGAATACAAACTAGAGCAACCTCTTTGGAAAACAGCATGGGGATTTCTGAAAGAACTAGAAATTGACCTTCCATGTGACCCAGCAATCCCCCTATTGGGAATATACCCAGAGGAACTCAAGTCATTCTACAAAAAGGATACCTGCACCTGCATGTTTATTGCAGCTCTATTCACAATAACAGAAACATGGAACCAATCGTGCTGCCCATTGAAGCTGGACTGGATAAAAAAAAAAATGTGATACACATATACAATGAAATATGCAGCCATAAAGAAGGACAAACATATGAACTTCACAGCAACTTGGATGGATTTAGAGTCTATCATAATGATCTATCACAGAAACAAAGAACAGAGTACCATATGTTCTCACTCAGAAGCAGACCTTAAACAATTGTTTTAAATTAATTAACTCATTTATTATAAAGATGAGGGGTACAATTCAGGGTTAGGTATACAAACATTGATCATGCAGGTACCCTTGTTGATGAGGTATGCCCCTCCCTCCCCTGGCAGTTTCCCTCGACTGCCAGTCCTACCCCCCTCCCCTGACAGTTTTCTGACCTTAAACAATTAATTAACCTAAACAATACTGTAAGAAAGGGGTTGGCAATAGTGGGAAACTGCGGGGCGTTGAAGGGGGAAGGAGGGTGGGGCACACCTCATCGACAGGGGTCCCTGCATAATGAACATTTGTATACCTACCCCTGAATTGTGCCCCACATCTTTAATAAAGAAAACTAAATATATATATATGTTTAAGCAAAAAAAAGTGATGCTATAATTAATGTATACAATGTGAACAATTTAATCAAGCTCATTAACATATCTATCACGTCAAATACTTATAATTTGTTCCTTCTGTCCAGCTAAAATGTTGTATCCTTTGACCAACATCTCCCCATTTTCCCACTCCTCAGCTCTGGTAAGCACCATTCTTCTCTCTGCTTCAATGTGTTCATTTTTTTTTTTTTCAGCTTCCACATATAAAGGAAATAATTCGATATTTGTCTTTTTATGCTTGACTTATTTTGCTTAGCATAATGTACTCCAGGTGTCCATGTTGTCACAAATGACATAATTTCCCTTCTTCAAAACTGAATAGTATTCATACACACACACACACACACACACACACACACACACACACACACACACACACACACGTTCTTTATCTCTTCATCTGTTGGTGGATGCTTGTGTTGATGCCCTAACTTGATTATCGTGAATGCTGTTGCAGTAAACATGGAATGCAACTATCTCTTCAACATACTAATTTTGTGTCCTTAATCTCAGAAGTGGGAGTACTGGATCATGTGACAATTCTGTTTTTCGTTTTTTGAGGCGCCTCCATATTGTTTCTCATATGGCTATACTAATTTGCATTCCCACCAACAGTGTTCTGGGGTTCCCTTTTCTCCATATCCTTGCCAATGCTTGTTATATTTTATCTTTCTGTAATAGCCATTCTGACAGGTATGAGGTAATATCTCATTGTGGTTTTAACATGCATTTCCCTAATGCTTAATGATGTTGAACATTTTAAATGTATCTATTGGCTATTTATGTGACTTTTTTTTTAGAAATGTATATTCAGGTCCTTTGACCATTTTATTTTTTTATTTTTATCTCTCTTTTTTTAAGTTTTGAAACAGTTTATTAGTGAGAAGAAGAGAAGGGAAAAGGAAGATGCATGGCAGAGAGACCAGCCGTGGGCGAGTTTCTTGGAAAAAGAAAAACTGTGCTTACCCTCTCAACTACAAGCTAGATACAACGACGTGCTAATTATCAATATGCTAACGAAGGCGGAACAGGTACCCACTGCCCTCTCAGCCTCTGATGGGAGGAGGGGTGGTCTTATGATCATTTCTATGGTTTTGATCAGTTAAGGTGTGGGGTTGAGTCTTTTACCTTCAAGAGGGAATCTGAAGGATTTGTAGTGATTATGAGCCAAAAGGCTGGGCTGTCCTATTCTTACATTTGATGGGATCTTCTTTTGATTGACTGAGAGGCAGAGTAGGCTGGTGAGTTCACTTTCTAGCTTGGCCTGCAGTAAAACAATGTAATGAAAAATGTTGGGAATGCTTCCTAAAACCTGCCTACACAAAGGGTATCTGCCTATGCCTAACCTGTGCTAGCTACCCTGCCTCACCTCCCCACATAGAAATTTTTGATCCCATAATCACACGGGGTGCAGAGAGGAGAAGGTCCATCTTTTGTAGCTTCTTCAAAGCTGACAAAGGGTGTGGGTCTACGTAGTCAGGAAATGAAAATCCCTCCCTGTCTTATCTATGGCACCTTTGACTATTTTAAACTGAGTTGTTTGTTTTCTTGCTGTTGAGTTCCATATGTAATTTTGATATTAACCCCTTGCCAGATGTATGGCTTGCAAATATTTTCCCCATTCCATAAATTGCCTCTTCAATCTGGTAAATGTTTCTTTTGCTGTGCAGAAGCTTTTTAGTTTGATATAATCCTAGTTGTCTACTTTTGGTTTTGTTGTTTGAGCTTTTGAGGTCAAATCTAAAAAGGTATTGCCCAGACCAATGTCATACAATTTTAGGGAAGGCTTTTCTTATATTTGAGCAGATGGTTGAAGCAACTAAAGGTTCAAGTTACATGAATATCTGTTAATGAATGAAAGAACATTTCAGGCTCAGGTGTATAGAAAAGAAAAGGAAATAACTGAAAGTCCATCAGAAAGGGTTAAGTAAATTATAGTCGATACAGTAGAGAGAAAACTATGCAAACATAAAGGAGGTTCTTCTCTTTTAATACTTAGGAGCATGGAAGAATTTCTTTGATACTCTTTTTGTGTGGAAAACAAGCAAGTGTACAGTTTTAATTCTACTGCTATAAAAGTGTGCATGCCTTTGGGTTTGTATGTGTGGAGACAATGTGTATACAGAGTATCTAGAAATGGCTACAAAATGTTTACAATGGGGATTTCTCAGACATACATAAAAATAAAGCTGATTATTATTTATTTCCCGTCTCTCTCACCGGTATGTAAACTCTATGCTTTGTTCATTTCTTTTCCCTACTATCTAGGTACGTAGTAGGGATTTCATAAATTTTTGCTGAATGAATGAATGAGCAAAAGAAAAGAAGAAAATGCGGAGATTAGACAGGGACTAAATAACAAGAGATTACTGGAGTTCAGAGGCATGCAGGGGAGCAAAGGAGATTTAGTGGATGTCAGAGCAGATCTGATTGGGCAGAACCTCGAATCCCAGCATAAATCTGAATTTCATTCTTTAGGAAGTAGGTGGCCATTGCTCACTGAGATGAAGGGGTAGAAGATGGATGTCATGTGATTTCACACGACTCTGTAGCCTAAAGAATGCTCTTCTCTGTCCCTTGCTGCAAAACAAACAAGCAAACTTTCTGTGAATAGACAAGACATTCAGACATCTTTTAGACTCTTAACTGATGGAGAGTTTCGAGCCATCTAAGGCTCTAGGGCTTAACTTCACTTGCTGGTTGATGAAGGCCCAGAAAACAAAGTGCAAATGCTTCCATGTCCCCCATTTCAATCTGGGCACCACCATCTGCCGTGCTGCTTCCTATGACGGCTGCCGTGGTGAGATGGCAAAAGAACGACCTATCAGGCCAGAGACTCATTGATGCCAACACAAGAGGGACTCACAGCCCTGAAGTCAGGGTAAATCTTTCTGGCAATTTGTCTTGAGCAGTGCTGGACCTTTCACGTAATGCTGAGGCCTTGTGTAGGCAAGCACAGGCCACTGAGCTGGTTCTGTTGACCATCCCTTCCATCATGCCATGTGTGGAAACAGTACTGCACCACTGTCTCAGAGACTTTTCTCCCTTTGAGAAATCCTTCATTATTGGTTTCCATTCTTCACTCTGTCCCCTTCAGCCCAACCCCGCCAGCAGACAAACTTTTTTTTTTTGAGTTGGATTCTCACTCTGTCACCCAGGCTGAGGGGCAGTGGCACACTCACGACCACCCCAGCCTCAACCTGCTGGGCTCAGGTGATCCCTCCGCCTCAACCTTCCAAGTAGCTGGAACTACAGGTATGTGCTACCATGCCCAGCTAATTTCTCTTGATTTAGTGTAGAGATGAGGTCTTACCAAGTTGCTCAGGCTGGTCTTGGACCTGTGGGCTCAGGCAATCCTCTTGCCTTGGCCTCCCAGAGTGCTGGGATTATAGGCGTGAGCCCAGCCTAAACTGGTCTTTTTATTTATTTTATTTTATTTTTTTATTTTTGAGTGGGAGTCTCACTCTGTCATCCAGACTAGAGTGCAGTGGCCACTCCCGGCCACCGCAGCCTCGACCTGCTGGGCTCTGGTGATCCTTCCCCCTCAGCCTTCCGAGTAGCTGGAACTACAGGCGCGTGCTACCATGCCCGGCTCATTTTTTATTTATTGTGGAGATGAGGTCTCGCCCAGTTGCCCAGGCAGGTCTCGAACCCGTGGGATCAGGCAATTCACTCACCTCAGCCTCCCAAAGTGCTGGGATTACAGGCTGAGCCACCGAGCCCGGCTTGCTCTTTTTAAAATGCAAATACTGCCCACCACTCCCCCACTCCAAGGAAAGTTTTTTTTCTGCTCTTAGGATAATGACAAAGTCCCTGGTCTGGCCTTGGAGGCTCTGCCTTACTCTGGGATGGTGCCCACCTTCAGCCACCCTCCCCTTGTCCTCTAGGTTCCCTGTGATCTTCTTTTGGCTCCTCAAACCCGTTGTGCACTTCCTGGCTCAGACCTTGTCCATGCTGTTCATTATGTCTGGAATTGTGCTCCTTCCCTCAGAAGCCTGGTCAGATGCCATCATCCTCTACATCGTGGTACAAATGTTGCCTCCCCGGGAGCACCCTTCTCAGTCTCGTGCCCCAGACCGGGCTAGGCAAATGTAAGAGGCTCTCACAGCATCCACCTGGCACTTCTCTACTGTGGCACATAACTCATAATTATAGTTAAACGATTATCGGGCAACTATTTGCTCAACATGCGCTTTCTCCACTGGACAGACCCAATTGGTCGTAGCACAGTGCTGGCCTATGTAACCTCCTTAAAATTTCCATTCTCATGTGCAGCGTCAGTGGGTGAACACATGAAAGGTGTGAGAGAACGTGGAGACTGCATATTCCAACAAGTCTGGCTGTGAAGAGGAGGAGAGCGTAGGGTGCCGGATGGCGGGCACTGTGGGGGTGTCGGAGCCAGCTCGGGGTGCAAGAACAAAACAACACAGACTATGTGGGGCTGAAACAGAAATATATTTCTCACAGTTCTGCAGGCTGACGGTCCCAGCTGCAGGTAAAGCATGGTCCGTTTCTGGTGAGAACTCTCTTCCTGGCTTGTAGACTGTCGCCTTCTCACTGTGTCCTCGTGGGAAGAGAGTATTCTGGTCTCGTTCTCTTCTTACCAGGGCACCAGTCATATTATGAGGACCACCCCTTCATGACATCATCTAAACCTAATTACCTTCCAAGGCCCCATCTCCCAGTACCATCCCATAGGGGGGTAGGCTTCAACATATGCACTTGAAGAGGGCACAATTCAGTCCATATAAGAGGTTCAGCAAAGACATTATGGTAGACAATCTTGAGCAGGCTTAAATGCTGATTGGAAGGACCAAGTTGGGGTTGATATCCCCAGTGAGCAGGCATTTAACATTGCTTAGCCTAGTCATGTTTTTCTAGCAGTTCACTTTAACTTGCCCTCTCATCACTAATCAAGGACAGATCAGCTTCTCCGACGTAGCTATTGATCGTTGTTTTACCACTCCCTCCTCAGCTTGTCTTGTACACAATTCAACCGAATCAGCCCTTCCTGACCTTCATGACACAGATCCCATCAACGTGGCTGCAGTCATGTGACCAACCCACCCATCTGTCTGCCATCCATCACTTGACGTCAGTACCTGTGCGTACCCATCCCCTTCGTGATGGCGTGGAACAGACCACCACCCAATCACCTTAGCAACCTGCCCACACCAAAGGGAAGGTTTAAAAGCATTCGACTTCAAGCAGTCATTTGCCATCGCTTTGTTAAACTCTGGTGTGTCCACGTGGCTCTTTGAGCTATGGTTGCCATGTTTCCTAGCTTTGGTTTCCTCTCCTACCTTGGGGAGGTGAATCTCCATTCTCCCTCTCTCTCTAATTTACTTTTAAAGTAAGCCATATTTTCCCAATCTGACTTCTGTGCAATTCTTGGCATCCTTTGCGTGGCACCAGATCACACCCCCTGGCGGGTCTGACCTAACATTTTGGATTCCCCAGCGAGATTGTGTCCTAACACTGACGGCAGATGCCAGCAAAGAGAAGGATGAAGCCTCAGGGGACAGAAGGGATAATCATCGGGGGTGGGAGGAGAAATGAAGCCGAGCACTAATGGAGAAGAGGCTTTGATGAGGAAGAGAGACACTACTCTCGCAGTGACATGAGAGGACAAGTGAGGGGCACGTGCAGCTCCACGGGACATTTTCCATGTGGTGGCAGGAGCCAAGGGAACTCTCAGCTCATGGTTTCCTATTCCCTCTTTGGAGTAACATGCAAGGGTATATGTGGAGGAGCTAGTGTGGCTTGAAAAAATAGAGAAGGTCCGAAATAGATTCTGTGGGGAGTAAGAAGGGAAGTTGTCTCCCCCCAAGCTATTTGTTTGAAATCTCAATCCCCCAGATGATGGTACCCATTGGCGGGGTTTTTAAGAGGTCATTCAGTCATGAGGGCAGGGATGGTCATGAGGGCAGAGATGGTTGGGATTAGTGCCTTTACAAAAGAACCCCGAGAGAGCTGGGAAGAGAAAGCAGGAAGACACCATTCATGAGTCAGAAAGCAGGCCCTCAGCAGACCTCGAACTGGCCTTGATCTTGGACTTCCCAGCAACCAGAAACTGTGAGAAATACACAACTGTTGTTTATGTCACCCATTTTATGGCGTTTTGTCGTGGCAGCCTGAGTGGACTAAGAGCCAATTAGGCAGACAATGCCAGAGTGTTCATGGACCAGGAGAGTTTGTTCTTCTAAAATGTTTGAAGACACTGTGTGCTTTGTCATGAAATGTTTCTCCACTCTTGATCCAGAGCCGGTGGCAGGGTGGAGAGTAGGCATAAGTACTGAGAACGTTTGCTAGAAAGAAGCTGGCAATAAGAGCATGGGCTGGGTTATGGTCATGACTGTGGGAGGGAACCCATGACAAGGAGAAAGTAAGGAGATTGAAGGACTTCTGTGTGGAGGATAGAACAGCTGAGAGCCCTGGAATGGTATGAGAGTGTGGTCACAGAATGAGATTTCAGTACAAGATTTCAGAGGAGGAACCATTGCTGCTGTTGCCATCGTCCCGTGGAGAGTGAGCGGCCAGAGTGGAGGAAGGGTTGAGGTCCTGGAGACTGAGAAGACCCAGACTGGAGGTCAGGCCGTCAGAGTCAAGGGGCTGGTACTGAGAGCAGGCCACACCAGCCAGCCGCCATCCTTTCCACATTGCATCTTGAGAAGGCCTGTTTCCCTCAGGAGGGCTGCTTCCCCACATAGGTGTTGTAGGAGCCGGGGAAATGGCCAGTCTCTTCCTTTCCTCTCTATTCACTATCAGGAATAGACTGACACAGAGATAGAAAAGGATAGAGGAAGGAAGACACGGACAAAGAAGGGCCATACAGCCATGGAAATCACAGCATTCGGCATTCAGGAGACATCGACACTCATCTGATATCCAGCTCTTGCTCCTGGCTCCCAAGAGTAAACGGAAATCTTTGCCTTGTAAGAACTGTGTCGTGGGAGACCTTTGGGGAAGCCCTCCCTTAGGTCTCGCCGCCACCAACTCTGCCACAGAAGCCAGGAAAAGTTGGCACTAATAGTTACAGTAACTATTTTTCTCCAGAAGGAATCACCAAGATTAGAAAGTGCCCCTTATCCAGGCACCGTGGCTCATGCCTGTAATCCCAGCACTTTGGGATGCCGAGGCAAGAGGATTGCCTGAGCCCAAGGGTTCGAGACCAGTCCGGGCAACTGGACGAGAACTTGTCTCTACAATAAATAAAAAAAATTAGCCAGGTGTGTTGGCACACTCATGTGTTCCAGCTGCTTTAATAAATTTGAAGGATCACCTGAGCCCAGGTCAAGTCTGCGGTGGCCATGAGTGTGCCACTGCACTCCAGCCTGGGTGACAGAGTGAGACTCCGACTCAAAAAAAAAAAAGAAAGTGCCCTAAGCCCATCTCCCTTGTTCATGGCAGACATCACTAATAGATTGTGGTACTTCTTACTGCAGAGGTCAGATATAATTTTAGAATCAAGGTGACAATAAAACTTATTTTTCAAACAAGGACACTGGAGAGTCAAAGGGTATACTAAAAATAATGACATACATAACTATTGAATTTTTTATTTATTGACTGACACTTTGGGGTTTTTTGGTAGAACTATAGTTAATTTACAAATTATTTTCAAAGTTATGTCTGAAATAACATTTGTATAAATGAAATCAAAACAAAAAGACATATTGATATCTTGGATGTTTAAAAATAACAAATAGAAAATTATTCTTGGCATATAGTTACATACTTTAAACATTTTTGGCCATATCTGTGTCTAATGCTGTAAAAGCTGGTATTTATATGATGAATGCATTTTTAAAATATAATTTAATCTTAATTTTTAGTAAAATTACTTGTAATCTTCTTCTTTGTTGAATTGATAGTTAATAAGTTTGAAATCCTTTTTTTTGGAACTGGACTCTCACTCTGTCGCCCAGTCTGGAGTGCAGTGGCACACTCGTGGCCACTGCAGCCTCAACCAGTCGATCCTTCTGCCTCAGCTTTCCAAGTAGCCGGAACTATAGGCACGCGTCACCACACCCAGCTAATTTTTTTATTTATTGTAGAGATGAGGTCTCACCAGGTTGCCCAGACTGGAAATTTGAAATTCTTAACACCTTTGATTACTCCAAGTAAGCTCAGAGCAAATCCTGAGAAAAATGACACTCTTCTTTGTTTTTGTAATGGAAATATTTAATTTCAGCCTGAATATTTTTAGAGATTCTGTCATTTTTGTCCCTATTTAGAGTCTCTCTCTTTAGTGAATATTTTCATAAGACAAAACTTGTCAAATAAGTTCTCTACGATTCTTCTGAATATTTTACCATGTTTGGATCTTAGAATATTATGGATCTTCTCAATTTTATACCATCAAAAGTTTCTTTTTTTTTTTTTTGAGTCGGAGTCTCACTCTGTTGCCCAGGCTGGAGTGCAGTAGCATACTCATGGTCACCACAGCCTGGACCTGCTGGACTCAGGTGATCCTTCCACCTCAGCCTCCCAAGTAGCTGAAAATTCAGGTGCCTGCCACCATGCCTGGCTAATTTTTTGATTTATTGCAGAGAAGAGGTCTCGCCAAATTTCCCAGGCTGGTCGCAAACCCCTGGGCTCAGACAATCCTCTCACCTCAGCCTCCCAAAGTGCTGAGATTATAGACGTGAGTCACTGCGCCCGGCCTAGAACATTGTTTTAATTGTGACACTATGGCCCACCAAAATTTTATTTGCATTATCACTCCAAAGTGAAAGCAATTCATTTCAATGGGGAACTTTTAAACCAAAACGACAGTTACATTCTCAATAATGTAAAGTGTTTCACTGGGCAAAATGACTTCCGAAAGCTTTATTTCAATTTCATCAATTGGATGAAAAAAAACCCTCATCTCATCTTTTACTTCGAGTCTGATGGCATTGATATAAAATCGATCTCATTCAACTATGTGCCAAAATTATCTTCTGACTATGAAGCCAACAAGTGACAGCTGTCATGAACTTTTTGTGCATGTGTAAGACACCACAGAAGCCAAAATGAGTAAAACTAATTTGGAAGAACTATTATTTCATTAAAATGTAAAACCATGCTGTGCATACTGAAATGTAAATGCACCCTCTGCAGTCTTGTGTGTTAAATTGTTATCTATGGGCATGGTTTTCTCAAAATAATTACTAAACTTGAGTAAATTTATAGCAAAATTCAAAGCCCATTAGGATTTTAACAAGAGTGTTCAGGTTATCCTCAAGAGGAGGAATGCTCAGCCTCTGTGTCCCGTACTGATTGTGTGTACCTCCTTTATAATATTCCCCATTTCCCACCCACCTCGCTAGCTGGCAGTGTGGTGACGTCACACCTCCTGAAGACTGCAGAGAGAGCCAGAGCAAACTCAAGAAGACAATAAATGGCTGCCAAGTATTTCTTCCACTGCTACAACCTAAGAAAGGGATGATACTCCCTCATGGCATGTTAGAGCCCACTTTGTTTTGCTTGGCGAGAGTGCCTTGCTTGCTTTCTTTGAAAGGGAGGACTTCATTAAAAAGATAGGTTGCAGCTGGCTGCCTCTCAGGTTTACTGTGTGTTAAGGAGAAAACTGCTCACCAAACATGTGTCTCACATGCTACTCGCGAGACCGTGGCAGAAGCTGGAAGCAATCAAGCAGAGGTCCCACAACTTCACCCAGCTTACTTTAATGCAAACTTTAGTGACACATCTTTTAAAAAATGAAAGAATCCAGGACAAATGCGAGCTAGATGGGATGCCTGGACTGCAGAAGTAACTAGGACTGTTGCCGGCAAAGAGGACAAGTTGTCACCCTGCTAAGAACCCGACCAAGCCAGGTGTTTCTGGCAACCACTACCAACTGTGGGAGTTGGCCCACAGAATGGAACACCTCAGGCTCCTCAGACCCTGGTCAGTCTCTGAGGTGTTATCTACTGTTTACAGGGAGCCAACAAGTCTCTATATTTCCAGTGCTTTTGCATAGAAATGAAAGGTGTTCCCAATTAGAATCGCTGACATCTGACATCCTCCACTCGCTCTCTCAAGGATCCGACGTCTGGGCCATGCTGATGTACCGGGGGCAAGGAGGCCACGCTCTGGCAAGCCTCTACACTTCATTGAAAATTATGCAGTAGTTTATCGTAAACCGATGAAATGTGGTTGCAAAAAGAAAATCACTGTTTCTTTGAAACCTACACTAAATTCTTTGGAAAGACTGAATAAAGACAAGCCACTAAAAAGCTCATCCAATTAGATGTGGGTGAAACTGCTGTCAAAATTGGGATGGGGAGATCCTAATACTATAGAAGGATTCTGCATTCAGATTTCTTCATACATGCTTTAGGTTCTTGCTCTGCTTTAAGAGAAACTCAAACTAGAAAGCGTAGATTGTAAATGACCTATCAAGTTGTGGTGATAAAAAGTTAACATGTATTGGGCTTTCCTGTGCGTCAGACACTGTCTCTCTACGTATCTCATGCCATTGGATCCTGTCAACAATCACAAAAAGCAGGCCCTTTTAGGATTCCCACTGTACTCCCAAACAAGCTGCAGCCCAGAGAGGTTGGTGTTGAGTGTTGGTCACCCGGCATCATGTGGCTGCTGGGTACGAAGCCAGGAGTGAATCTACAACCCTCCGGCTTCCAAGTCCATGCCTACGCCACTCTGCGTGCTTTGCTCCTGAAAGAAAAGTGTTAATCAAAACAGGTTCTGAAGCAGTCAACCAGGCCCAGATGGGGAACAAGTGACCGTGGATGGAGAAGGCTTCCAGGAGTCCAGAAGACTCACCACGCTCTTCCTTCCTCCTTCCCCTTCCGTCCTCTTTCACCCCCTGCTGACTGGACCTGAAACGATTTCTCGTTCCACAAGTGGAGGTGCAAAAGTCCCCTGGAGAGGGTCCAAGGGATCGCTGCAAAGAACATCTACTGCATTTCAGAAAAACCTGACAGGGACTTGTCAGCACTATGACCAGAACAATGACTAGATTTTGACCAACTTGCAGCTACTCTGTAGTTCTGCAAATGACCAATGCCATTTCTGGGAGGCTTCTGCCTGACTGGGGTCAGAGGCAGAGCAATGTCTGGAGAAGTGTTCTCAGCAGCAGAACCCCTAAGAAAGGGGACACAAAGGGGGCTCCTTCATGCTTTGCCAAGTGACCAAATGGTCATTGTGGCCACTTAATGAGCATCTACTAGGAGTCTGGTGCTTTACATGGGAGGAGGTTCAGGGACTTCCCTCTCTCACCACCTCCCTGAAACTGTTTCTCCCAGGGAAGAGCAGAGGTCCCAGCGGAGAGCTGCAGGGTCCCAGGGCTCAGAGGTGGAGTTGGGTATGGAAGCCATTGCCCTGAGGACCACGGTCTTCAGAAACCAGGTGAACCAGGGTCCCAGCAGCAGTCAGAGGCCAAGAGCAGAGGGCGGCAGCTGGAGCATCCCGGCAGGAAGGCCGGCCTCCGTCCTGTGGTAACTCTTTTTCCACTGACTGTATTGCCAGGGTAGTACACATTCCTT
Organism: Carlito syrichta; assembly: GCF_000164805.1. Lineage (NCBI taxonomy): Eukaryota > Metazoa > Chordata > Mammalia > Primates > Tarsiidae > Carlito > Carlito syrichta. The sequence continues at coordinate 623,180 of NW_007246004.1, forward strand.
CTAGATGTAGGAAGCTGCAGCAAATCAAAAAAGAAACCATTTCAGGCAACCAGAGAAACACTGTCGATGCTTTCATATGATTCATCTTTTCATTTTTTTGCTGTGGGAACATGTATCTTTCTTCTTTATAAGAAGGGACAATAATCAAAAAATCAGCCAGGCGTAGTAGCACATGCCTATAATTCCGGCTACTGGGAAGGCTGAGGCGGAATGATCGCTGAAGCCCAGCAGTTCGAGGCTGTGGTGGCCAGGAGCGGCCACTGCACTCCAGTCTGGGTGACAGAGTGAGACTCCAACTCAAAAAAAAAAAAAAAAAAAGGGACAATGTATTTTTCCACTTGCTAATGTTAAGTAAAGTGTGCCCACAAACCATACTTCTTTTACAACGTAGTTTTAAACATTTGCACATTGCTCTAGAGAAATACACACGAACCTAGCAGGAGCCTAACCCATCTGGGATCAAGTTTCAGCCCTGCCATTTACTAACCACGCGACAAAACTTTTCTTATCTCAGTGACCCCCTCTCCTCCACACATACACAGGGATAAGAACAAAACCTCCCCCTTCTAGGTATGTTGGGGAGATTATATGAGAAAACAAGTGGAAAGCATTGAGCATGGTGTCACATAAATGTTAACTATTATCATTGCTGTAATTTATCTAACAAATTCCTTATCTCAGACATTTGGGATTTTCAGGTATTCACAGTCATAAATAACATGCAGTGAACACCATTCCAGATAAACAGTTGTGCTTCTTCATAATCATGTTGTGATATAAAATTACTGTGTATCAAATGTATGTCAGCTTTGTAAGCATCCTGTATGAACTGTCAAATGATTCTTCAGGAGATGTGCATTGAAGACGTCTGGTTATAAAATCAAGAACCAACTCTGAACTCTGAGCCAGGAAACTAGGAGCAGCCAGCACCTGTGGATTAAACTGGAAGCTGAGACCTGCCAAGAGGACCTGCTGCCCTCTCTTCTCTGACCTCAGATTTTGGTCCAGGGTCTGCTGTGGGGATGGGCCCGAAAACAGCGTGATGGGCCCTGGCAGGCACTGGTGAGGGAAAGGTGGACAGAAGGTGTCAGAAGATGCTGGAAAGGGCCTCCGCAGATCAGCAGCCACCAATCTCATTCGGTGCTTTCGTTAGCAAGGGTTATTTATACATTTTCATCTAGGTGTTATTTTCAAATTGTAATGAACCCCTGTTAATAGCATACACACATAATTTTATGGTATGTCGACTGTGTTGAGTCTTCATATTATGACTGTCCTTACTTCTGAGATTATCTTCTTTATTCTTTTTCTAAAAGTTTAATGTTCTTTTGGAGTTGAAATGACGGTGACATAGTGGGTGCATAGTGGGATTTTTTTTCAATCAATATTTTTTATTACGATGTTGTGGGGTACAGTGAAAACTACAAAACACTGCTCAAAGAAATCAAAGATGACACAAACAAGTGGAAAAATATCCCATGCTCATGGATTGGAAGAATCAACATTGTGAAGATGTCCATCTTACCTAAGGCAATCTACAAATTCAATGCAATACCCATCAAATTACCAGCAACATTCTTCTCAGACCTAGAGAAAACAACACAGGAATTCATATGGAAGCACAAATGTCCAAGAATAGCCAGAACAATCCTCAGCAAAAAAACAAAGCAGGTGGTATCACATTACCAGACTTCAAACTTTACTATAAAGCTACAATCATCAAAACAGCTTGATATTGGTATAGGAACAGACATATAGATCAATGGAATAGAATTGAGATTCCAGAAGCAAAACCTCAATTTCTCAACCAACTCATCTTCGACAAGGCCTCCACCACCTACCACTGGGGAGAGGAGAACCTATTCGGGATTTTTAAAGTCCCTTAATTGGCAAACAAAAGTTGTTAGCCCCTGCAATCCAGGTGCCTGGAAGCTAAAGCCTGGGGCATATGTGATACAGTCTTCAAGCCTTTGTTTGTCTAACCACCGTTAGGTAAGAAGCCGCAGAAACACTAGATACAGTGCTTCTGAAAGCAGAGAGGTCTATTCTATTCATTCAGACATTGTGACAAGAAATTTGACATGTAAATATGTATGTCATGCAGGATGAGCAGGAACCCTTTTGTGGCCTTTGGGTCACACTTTACTGCAACTCCATGAAGGGCACGCTGACTCTAAAGGGACAGTCCGGAAGGGCCATGGCCATGGCAAGAGCATGGGACCACAGTCCACCACCAGTCCCCTATACTTCCTAATTCTTACAGGAGTTGTTGAACTCATTATGACACATTTGAGCCTTTAGAAAAACACATCACGACAACAAACGCCTTCTTATAGTTGCAAAATATGTATTTCTGGAATTAAAAGAACAACATAGAACTAAATCCAAGATGAGAGTAGAAGTAAAATATCCCAGACACCAGGTTTTGAAGCTGTAGGTGGAAGAAGTCAGCTTTAAAAATACGTTTATTAAGTGATTGTTTGGTTAAGGACATCCAAAGGAAGGAAAACCTATGTGTAATTTCATAAGACAGGTACGTGAAAGTTACAGTCAACTTTTCTTTAATATTCACAAAACCCTTAAAGAAAATGAACTGAGATTAAAATATCATCAGGGACAATTATGATGCATTATAACAACATCGATTCACCAAGTACTAAACTCTATACAGACAAGAATGCATCGTACATCAGTGAAGGAAGGGACTATGCTGTTTGGATATATTTGCACAAGCAAGTGTTTTCTAGTAGACTAAACCTGCAGTGCTAAAAGTGAAAAATATAAATTTTTTTGTATTTATATTTGTATCCAAAGCATTCAGAAATGCTTTGGGTTTGAGATGTTAAAGCCATAGGAAATCCTTCAAATCATTCTTTCCCAATGCTACTCTGAGAGCAGTTCTTCTGGAAAGAGCATTTGTAAACATTTTGGTAGAACTTTCTGAACATTTACATGATGCATGTTTTGAGAGTTGCATTGGCTTGCCAGTTTCAAGGGTAGTTGGTAGACCCTTGAGCAAAGGTATATACCGTGTCACAGCATAAAATGTTAATTGGAATTCCAGCAAATATCCAGACAATTGGGAGGAGCATAGACACACAGATTTTTTTGGGGGGGGGTGGTGGTAGGGATATGATGATAATTCTGTCAGTCAAAATGGCTAAATGGCTAGCAGCATCCTGTGAGAGTTGGAGTTCTAAAGGAGAAACATAAAAACACCTCATCCAAACTTCCCCCTCACCTGCTTTAAACGTAGATTATTGCTAAGATTAACATGAATTCATTTAGTGTGAATAAATATGTGGTCTTAAAGCAGTGAGCAGATGTCACCAGTGCGTTGCTTTCTGTTGATTTGGACTAGCCATTCATTCTCTTGATAAACAATATTTGGGCCTGAGCACTGTGGCTCATGCTTGTAATCCCAGCACTTTGAGAGACCAAGGCAGAAGGATCACTTGAACTCAGGAATTCAAGACCAGCCTGGACAACATAATGAGACCTCAACACTATGAAAAATAAAAAAAAATAAGTTGGGTGGTGGTGCATTCTGTAGTCCCAGCTACTTGGGAGGCTGAGGCAAAAGGATCACCTGAGCCAAGAAGTTCAAGGCTGCAGTGAACCATGATCATGCCACTGCACTCCAGCCCGAGCAACAGAGTGAGACTTCAACTAAAAAAAAAAACAAAAAAAACTGTATCATCAATTTACATTGGTCACTAATCACAATTGTCTTTATCCTAGCTGATGTTGCAGCTGAAATTGAAAAAAAAAAAATCATAGAAGAATCATTAGCTAATGAAACCTGTTAGACATAGTTTATCTTTTAATGATGTTATCTTTATCCATTAATGACATTATTTACACTAGATACAGTGTTTCTGAAAGCAGAGAGGTCTATTCTAGTCATTCAGACATTGTGACAAGAAATTTGACATATGTAAATATGTATGTCATGCTTTAAAGATAAGTGAGTATTTTCAGGCACCAGTCTTGCAAAAAACTCACAGTTTTGTGTTTTTTTAATATTAACTTCAAGTATGTGGATAAATGAGCAAAAATCAAAAAGCCAAAACTATCAATATTGAGCTAAAATCATAAGTTGTTTGTAATAATTTCAGGTTTTTAATAAAAGTTCTAGCATGAAGAAACTTAAATTTCAAGTCAAATCCCATCACAACAACCTTCATTGCAAAAAAAGTTGACTATAAAGTGTTTTTCAAGGTGTGGCCAGGCCCTAGGTATGTTTCTAAATCTCATTACCATGAAACGTCTGATTTTAAGTAACTCATGGCAATGAATGTTTTCTTTAAAGCAATTATTAAAAAGTTCTTGCTTATATAACAGTTGCTCCCTATAATGAAAATGATCCAACCCCTTGATTTTGTGATACAGTAGAAGATACAGATATCTTCATCGCTGGATAATACAGAGTGAAAAAAAAAATCCCATTACTTTCCCTCCATTAATGAAAAGCAATGAGTGTAATTATCATTAGCAGACACATTAACTGTGTCTGCAAATCTGACTGGTTTGTGTGGGGACAGCCTGAGTTGAATTTATTTTGAACCAAATACACACCACCACCACAAGATGAATAGTTCCTTGAATTGCCGGGAGCAATTTGATCCAGTGTCAACTGGAAATGTTTACTTCACAATTTAGAGATATTGATCAGTTGCAACATAACAGAAGTGATTGTGAGCTCATTAAGAATACAATTATTGGCTTATTAATCGTTTAAATTTAGAACATACCAGGCACATAATGAACTTCTGCAAAATGGTAGATCTTTAGAAGCAATTTTCCTCAGTGTAAGTTCCTCTTTTCCTGGAGTCCTAAATGGTTTATGCAGTATGAAAATATGAAGACGTTCAAACAATAAAAAGGCAACAGTGTAAAAGGACAAATTAAAAATCGTTTTCTCGGCTGAGCGCGGTGGCTCAGCCTGTAATCCCAGCACTTTGGGAGACTGAGACGAAAGGATTGCCAGCCCAGGGGTTCATGACCAGCCTGGGCAATTTGGTGAGACCTCGTCTCTACAATAAGTCACAAGAAACTAGTCAGGCATGGTGGCGTGCATCTGTAGTTCCAGCTATTTGGAAGGCTGAGGCAGAAGGATCGCCTAAATCCAGCAGGTGGAAGCTGCGGTGGCCGTGAGTGTGCCACTGCACTCCAGCCTGGGCAACAAAGAGTGAGACTCCAACTCCAAAAAATAAATCCCTTTCTTGGCTGGGATCAGTGGTTTATGCCTATAATCCCAGCACTTTGGGACGCCGAGGTGAGGGGATTGCCTGAGCCCACAGGTTCAAGATCAGCCTGGACAACTTGGCGAGACCTCATTTCTACAATAAATCAAAAAATTAGCCGGATGTGATGGTGCGTCCCTGTAGTTCCAGCTACTTGGAAGGCTGAGGCGGAAGGATCACCTGAGCCCAGCAGATCGAGGCTGTGGTGGCCATGAGCATGCCACTGCACTCCAGCCTGGGTGACAGAGTGAGACTCCAACACACAAAAAAAGAAAAAAGAAAATAATAATAAAAAAGTAAAATTCCTTTTCTCTAAATGTATTCTCTGAGTTCCCAGATTAATATCAGTGAAGGGCAGTGGTGGTCCTTGACATGTAAACTATTCTCTGGAAGTGAGCTAGGCCAAGACTAGACATGGACCATTGAGTAGGTTAAGCAATGATTTAGAATTTGGGTTTGTTTTTCTCCAAAGTGGTCAACTGTGTGATGGAAGTTAAGCTTTTTTTGTTTGTTTCCTTTCAAGTAGGAAGTATCTGTTGTCCAAAATTCTAAGGCTTCAGGAAGCTGAATTACCTTTCTGGGATTTACTGGGCATTTTCCAGGACAATAATGCTGAATGCCCTAATTAGTATCCTACAGACTTAAATGAATCAGTGTGCCTTTTAAAAATATTGATGCACTCCTAAGAATTAACTGAATAGCCAGTTTGCTGAAGTCAGACCAAATTGATAGTGCGGTTTATTGTCAGAGTGAATTTCAGAAATGTTTTTCTAGAGAATTCTAATTATGATTGTGTTTGGATGTTTCCAAACTAATCAATAAATTATTTCGCATAAAAATCTTTCCTTTGATGAAGGAAAAAAGCAATCACTGCAGTAATTCCTCTAAATGGCTCAATCAATTCCATAATTTTGAACCAGTAGTTTCATTTAGGAACTGCTTAGACAATGAAATGTTGCACCAGATTATGAAGAAATTATTTTTGGAGTAATATATTTAATATGCAAAGAGTTGGCTCTTAGGAAGCCATGATAATAAAAATGAAAACTATATATTTTTAACCAAAATATACAATATTTCGTTGGAATTGTCTACGCATTCATAATTGTGATTAGGAGAGCAACTAGAAGTCCAGATAAGCAATGGGATGGAAACAGAAAAGTTAATTTGGAGACAAGACATGGCATAGGCATTTGGAAATCAATGTCTATACAATTTTTTAAAGATTTGAATATCAATAAGCAGTAGTATTTAGGAGATTCTGAGTTTATCGCATAGGCCTGCCTTCACCATTTGAAAAATTTCTTCATTCATTCATTAACTCTCCCTTCTTCACAAATCAAAGCCTTATGATTGGCTTAAGCATTTTGTTAAGCCAAATGAGGCAGTTTGTGATTTTTTTTTTTTTGAGTCAGAGTCTTACTCTGTTGCCCAGGCTGGAGTGTAGTGGCACACTCATAGCCACTGCAGCCCCAATCTGCTGGACACTGGTGATCCTTCCACCTCAGCCTTCCAACTAGCTGGAACTACAGGCATGCACCATCACACCCGGCTAATTTTTAAAAATTTATTGTAGAGATGAGGTCTTGCAATCCTCTCACCTCGGCCTCCCAAAGTGCTGGGATTATAGGCATGAGCCACTGCACCCAGCCAGTTTGTGATTCTTATAATTTTTATAAAGCTTCATTTTCTGAATATTAACACATCCAAGTCAATTAAAAAATATATCTTACACATTTCATATTCAGTATCTTCCAAGCATGAAGAGTAAGACATTTAGGTATGATTTTTAGAATTCATCACTCTAAAATTTTGCTATGCTAATTTTACTATAAAAACACTTTAAAGAAGAGTATTTGTTTTTAAACATTTTGTATCAGGTGAATGATAATTTTGTGTCTACTTGTGAGCTGCACTGTTCAGGGTGGCAGCCTCCAGCCATATGAGACCACTAACACTTGAAATGTGACTAGTGCAATTAAATAACTGAATTTGTAATTTTAATGAATTTCAAGTTTAAAAACTTAAAGTTGTTTTAGTTATTGGAAAACTTTCAAGTGCTGAGATAACTTAGGTTGTTGAATCTCTGTTTTCAATGCTAAATTTTATGAAATCTAAATACATCAAATATTACTGATGAAAACAAGTCCAAATTGAGGGGGCCTGTGACACAATTTAAACAATTTACACAATTAGTGTCAAAAAGGATGTAAATTTCTCAATAGTAGTTTTTAGATTGATTACTTATTGGCCTTACATTATATCTCTCTCAGACAGCACGGCTCTGGAACCTTATCAAAGTTGCTGGTTCTTAAAAGTTTTATTTTAATGTCATTCTTTTAGCCAAATAATTCTGATCATTGCAAAAGAACAAAGCAAACCAGATGTGGTATTCACCCAAGAAGTGCCCTAATCGTCTGCTCTCCACCTCCTCCTTGCTCTGTCTGAGTTGCAAAGCCCTTGCCAGCACCAGCAGAAGGCAAAATCATGGTGGTGAATGTGCGGAAATGGTGGATGAGAGCACTGATGAGTGTGCCACCAAATCATACTGTTCACGCCCTCCACATTATGTCTTTTCTTTTCTCTCAATTGTTTCCAGATCTGTGTGTCCCTAATTCCAAAATTAACCTTCAGCTTCTTCCCAAGTTCTGTTGTGCTATGGCTTCTGGCTTAGAATCATACGCAGTGGCTGTGCTCAGTCATGTGCTAGGTCATGTGTTAATACTGGATTCTGTCCAGGCCCGAGAACTTTTATCCTTCAGAGTAGAGAGCTTTCTCTGGGAGAAGGGTTGGAGTCCCAGAAGTCTGAACATCGCCACCCGGTACTTCTTGGACATGACGTTGTACAGAATGGGGTTGATGGCAGCGCTGACGTAGAAGAGGACAAAGGACACGAGGTTGCAGTACTGGCTGATCTGAGCAATCTCCAGGGAGCCAGGTTCAAAGGACTTAGTAAATAAATATCGCCCTACGTGAAAGGGCAGCCAGCAAAGGATGAAGGCAAACACCACTACAGCTAGAAGGACAATAAGAGAAAGCGTCAGTTCAAGACATGTCACAGCAAATTGCATTCTGTTTTTTAAGACTCAGCTTTGTTTTGATGACCTATTAGGACCACTGACTTCAGAGAAGCACTGTGTTGTGCTCTTCCTCATTCCTGCATCTTAACAAAGACCGAGTCTGTCTCCGCCTCTTACTGAACTTCCCAGCCATGTCTACTTAGTAACAATG
>NW_007246004.1:635821-637003 GCF_000164805.1 Carlito syrichta
ACTGACCGAGGCCGGAGGCTGGACCACGCGGGTCCCCGCGGAAGGAGGCTGGGCCCCTTGCGTTCCCGTGGACGGCCCGAGGCCGGAGGCTGGACCGAGCGGGCCCCGGGGGACGACCCCGAAGCGCCGGCGGTGCGAGGGAGGAGCGGGCGCTCGGGGAGGGCGCCTGGAGAAGCAAGAAGGGCGTGAGAGGCAGAAACCCGGGAGGAGACGGGAGGGGACGAGGAGGGAGACGGGCGGCGCGAGGGCGGAGGTGACCACTGCTTTCCCTGGCACCTCCCCTTCCCCTCCCCCCAAGTCCCTCTCTCCCAGCCTAGCCTGGGCCGGCGCCGGCACACGCACCCGTCAGCGAAACGGTCCCGCCAGTCACTTGAATCCGCGTCCTCGGTCCAGCTGGGTCGCAAGTTCCCAAGACGTCCCGCGTGGGGCACCGGAGCCCCGACTGCGGACTGGGTGCGGGAGGAGCTCCCTCCGCAGCCTGGCGCCGCTGGGCTGGAGTGCCCGGGAGGACGGGTCGCGGAGGGCGGGGGCTGCGGGGGGAGGACGCCTCTAGCTGCGGGCCGGAGCGCTGCCTCCGCGAGGGCTACAGTTGGCTCAGCCTGTGGGAGCACAAAGCGAGCGTGCCCAGCTCGACGTGGGAAGGGGATAGGGAGGGGAGAAAAGGGCCGCGCGTTTGTTTTCAGACCGGTGCGCACCAGGGGAGAGTCTCACGAAGCCCCGGACCCACCGTCGTGTTAGGATAAGCAGATTCAGAGGAGTGGCTACTTGTCCAAGGTCGCACAAGGAGCTGGGGCCTCGGGGCGCAGTCCGAGCTCCCTCCCGGCTTGGACTTCAGAGCGCGCAGGGGCGAAACGCACAAATCAACACAGCCCGAGCCCCAGCTCTGGCGCGCTCCCCAGCTTGGCCGTGGCCTTGGCGGAGATGGAGACATGCTTATGGGAGATCACTTATGCCCGATGCAAACCTTGAGGGGGATCTTGGGGGGCGAGAGAGGGAAAAGAGGCCTGGGCCGGAGGCGGAACGGCAGGCGCAGGAGGAGCCGCGGCCGGGAGGCTGCAAGCGTCGTCCCGACCTGCAGAGACCCGCCGCCTGTCGCTGCGCCCGCCTGGGCAAGGTCTCCCCTCTGCTGAGCGTTCTTTCCTTTCCTCTGAGGGCGAGGATGCTGTGGGGCACTGGGAACCG
>NW_007246004.1:637216-659904 GCF_000164805.1 Carlito syrichta
GGAGTGACACCCGCAGACGCGAGGCTGCCTGTTGCCCACGGATTCGCGGGTCGCTCCGGGCTCCCGGCGACCGGGAACGCGGTCAGCACCGCGGCCAGCGCCGAAGCCTTCCCGCGCAGGCCCGCTGGGGGCTGGGCCCGCCACCCGCACTTGGCGGGTCACGCTTCCCGCCTCGGTCCCGTCCCGCCCGGAGCACAGGCCAGCCGTCGGCACAGCCTTGACCACCCCATCGGCGCCCACCCGCCCTGGCTTAAACGAGAATCCGTGCGTTTCCCCCACTTGAGTGTGTTGGCACATGAGTTTGACAGATGGTTACACCATCTCTGCTACCTAAATTGTTAACGCTGACAGTCCACGAAGACCTAAGACAAGTACACAAAAGGGTCCACACAGTGTGAGACCACATGAGAAAAGCTGATACAGGGAGCTTGCTGGTGAACGCACCACATAGTGGCTTGGTCGCTGCTGGTGTGCAGTTCCAATTAATTTTTTAAAAAATTATTTCAGGCTATTGTTTTTAAAATGTTACAACTGAGTGAACCCACCAATTAACATTTTTAAAAAATTGATTTTAACATATTCTGCCCTATATTATCTGCCTAATGTTATCTCAATAAAATTCCCTGCTTATATATTAGTTGGTTTATGGACAGAAAGAGAAAGAATAGACTAGGATACATTACAATACTTAAGGAAGTTATTGTCTAAGAATAAGAATCTGGAAAATATTGTGGGGCATTTTCTAGTCTACTCAATGCTAAAGATATGGTTGTTAGGTGGAAATATTGAAAGCAAAAACACCAAAAAATGATTGCGTCAAGTTTTTGTCATGTTAGTTAAAAAAAACTCAGCATGTCTTGTTCTGTGAATGGTGTAAGGAATATTATTATGGATGTGTGAATTTTTGCATAGTCGGTGTGTAACAGTAATTTATGTTTTGTTTTTTTTTAATACTCAAGTCCTATCAATGGGATCCCTTTCAAGTTGGCTTCAGAGTCCCTTTGACAAGACTCACGTAGATTTTGAGGACTTTGTGACACAGTGAGATGCTCCAGGCTCATCTTCCAGACCTGGGAGCAGCCATTGCTCCAAGAATTCCTGGAAAACAGCACCGTAGAGACCTAAATCAGATACATGCACCCTGAGGAGTCAATCAAAATTAACATCACCACTGTGATACTCTGGGAGGGACACGGTATTTCATCTAGGAATGCAGAATCTCAGTCGAATCACAAGGAAACACCAGACAAATTAAAAATGAAGAATCATTTATTTTAAAAATTCTTTTTTTTTTTTTTAAGGTCAGTGTTATATAAGACATACTGAGAACATGTTCCAGACTAAAGGAGACCAAAGAGAAATACAGTTAAATGTAATTCCTGATTCGAGGCTGAATCCTAATTTGGAGGGTAGATCTGCTATAGAAGACATTAGTGAGTCGGTTGACCCTCTTAGAATATGAATAGTCGATTAGATGGAACTATGACATCAATGTTAAGTTGGCTTAAGTTATCAAATTGAAATAGATAGGTTAATGAACAAGAATGTTCTTAGAGATACACCCTAAACCATGATTCATACAACTTACTCTCAATTGTTTCAGAAAAAAATTATGTGTATGCATAAATAGAACAAATTATCAACCAACTGGACAAAATGTTAACAGTAGATAAATCTGGAAAAATGGAAAAGTGATTTTGTATTATAATTGCAAAATTTCTGTAAGTTTAAAATTATTCCCAAATAAAAGTATAAAAACTTTAAAATTTATATAGAAACTTTCAATTCAATTTCCAATTATTTACTGAACTTCTTTGATTTTATATTTATACTGAACATCTTGGCTTCTAACAACATAAATATAATCATTTATCTTGTAATGTACACTAAATGATTTTGAACTAATAACATCAGCATTATCACCAATAAGAAACCCGACAAAGGAAGTTTGAGATTTTTCTTGCAGCTCTCTTTTTTCCTTGCAATATATCCCACTAATTTTGTACAACTATTGTGTTCTAAGACTACTTGAAATAATTGTGTGGTTATTAGTAATATGTGTGGTATGCACTTCTTTTGTTTCAGTTACTTTCAATTTTTAAGAATTATTTTACAATTTAATTTTATTTTTAAATATGTAAAACATTCACATGATTTGATAGTTAAAACAAATCTGGATTCTAAATTTAAAACTTTAAAACAGTGTATTCGGGAAAATGTTACTTTCTTTTCATACTTTCCAATAGATACCATTTAACGATTTTAGCTTCTGATTTACCTGTCTGGTGTGTGCTGCTTTTTGTAAATGCGTATTTGTGTGTGTAGCCTACATAAAAAGCGGTATACTATATACACTGTCCTCTATGTTGCCTTCTCAACTTAACATTATATCCTGGAATACTCTCAAACCCACGTTCTTTGTTTGTGGTTTTATAATACTCCATCTAGGGAAAGTTACATAGTTTCTATTATGAAGATATACCTTAGTTTCATTCAACCTATGCTTATTAATGGATATTTGTGTGTTTTAAAAAACTTTTACTGTTATAATGCTGTGTATATAATTTTGTATGTGTAGAGGTGCATCACAAAATAATGTAAAAACAGTTGAATAAAATAAGAAATGGCACATGACAGACTACAATACATTGAATGGTGCAAATGGAGAGACATTATGTCAGGTCTGGGCTCTGAAAACATATACAGAAATTTACTATAAAGCAACAGGCATAGCATTACCATTATATTCTTAGAAGAGTAAGATTACTGAATTGTAATAGTGTCTGTTACATGTTGCCACTTTTCCCTCCATGGGGTTGATGAAGTTGTATCTTCACTAGGGATGGATGAAAGTGCCTAATTCCCCTTCCAACCACTGCAACAGAATATTGTCATCTTTTGAATTTTTGCCAATTTGTTAGGTGAGAAATGGCTTTTCATTGTGTTTTAAATTTGCCTTCTTTTATTCTGAGTGAAATTGAGCATTTATCTAGCATATATCAAATATTTAATGGCCATTTGCTTTTCTTTTCATGTGAAATGCTGGATTATAACTTTTGCCCATTTTTCTTTTGAGTTGTTCTCCTTTTAACAATTGATTTTTAGGAGCTCTTTTTGGCTGAGGAGATATTTCTTTGAAGACTATATATTGAAAATATCTTCCCCAGCTGTTCATTTGTCTTTTCAATTTTACATACAGATTTTTTATTGTCTTTGATGTGCAAAAGTTTTAGCTTTATGTGTCATCAAATTTGTCGGTCTCTTTTGTTATTGCTTCTGCATTTTAAATTATATTTATAAAGGCTTTTCTCATTGCCAGGTTATGAAGTGATTCATCCATGTTTTACTCTATCATTTTGTGTGGTTTTTTTTTAAACATTTATATTTCTGAATCCAATTTAACTTGGCGCATGAAGTGATGTATGGATCTGATTTTATCTTTTTCCAAACGGCTATTCAGGTTTTCGACATCGTTTATTTCAAAAGCTCACTTTTTCTCTGATAATTGAGATGACTCCGTTGTTTCATGTTAATTTTTAAAAGTCATTTTTCAGAGCCCAGTCTCAACATTCAAGCACTCCACACTGCCTCTTCTGCTTTGCCTGTGCCATTCAATGCATTGTATATTGCCATGTGCTGTCTCTTCTTTATTTTACCATTTGTGCATATTCTATTTGATGTATTGATTAGAGGATTGGATACATGCACTAGGAAATCTAAAATAGAGAATGATAAAAGATAAAGTCTTATGGATTCATTTTTCTTTCTTTTTTTTTTTTAAACAAAACAAAACAGAAATTTATTCTATCATAGTTCTGGAGCCCAGAAATCCAAAATCATCACTGGGCCAAAACCAAGGTGTCAGGAGGGCTATGCTTCCTCCAGGCACTCTAGGGGCAAATCTAGTCCTTACCTCTTCTGTCTTCTGGTGGCTGCCTGCATTCCTTGTGCCTGTGGTCACATCATACCAGTCTCTGCATCTGTCTTCATATCCTTTTCTCTTCTGCATATCTCTCTGGATTCATTTTTCTAGGAAAACAAATCAGAAGATAGGATGGCCAGTGTCAGGAACTTATGCTCCTTTTAAGCCTTTCTGCTCTACCATCCTTTGTGAGTGACTTCCAGTACCAAGTCTGCTTGATGGCTCAAGATTGCTCCTGGAGCTCCATTATCCAAATGAGTTCCAGGCAAGAAGATGCAGAAGAGGAAGGGATAAAGACTTTCTGAAAAGACTAACTCAAAACATTGGCCAATGCTCTCTTTAAGAGAGGCTGGAACATAATATCTTTATGGCAGAGCACTTTATTACTTCCAGAGTTCTAGATGTGGGTGAACAATTTATAGTCTCTACCATGTTTTCCCAGTATGACTGTAAATAACTTGAAAGCAAAGATACGTACATCTTTTTTTTAGGTGAGTCATATAGTAACCTAGTACAGTGTCTTGCAGGAAGCACAGCACATAAAATAAACATTTACTGATTTGATTAAATGTATATTTCATTTAAAACCTATGACATATAAGAAGGCTCATAATGACATTTAAACCTTATGTTGTGCTTTTTCATAAAATACATTGACGTTCTAGTCAAGCTTTGCACATAAGATGCAAATATATTTGACTTCATCACTTATACTTTTACTACTACATCATGTAGCCTAATTTAAATAACATCATGCACATATTTCAGAGCAAGAAATATGCATAATTCCTTCCAGACCAGCAAGCTATAAGAATCTAGATTTAATATCAAGTATATTAATAGAGGAGCAGAAAAATTATATTTTGAAAAGAATTTAATCTTAGCATTTAGGTACTTAAAAATCATTTTCTAGCAAATGAGACATATGAATGAGCACTATGAATAAACTATACAGTTTAGAAATTCATTTGAAAATCTTTATGATTTCCTAATTACAGAAGCAATATGTATTTATTAAATACTCAAACATGTTAGTAAGTCCCTTATACCCAGCTCTTCCAAATTGTTCCCATAGATGTTCCGGTGGGACTTTTAATATTTCTACTGAAAGTCATACCACTAGTTCCACAGCTGAAGTTAAGCATTATTATCTTTAACCTAGTCATTTAAAGTCTACTTAATACCAGAACTTATCTATTAATAGCTATTAATGCTACATACAGGAATATACTTTCAAATAGTTATACAAGGCTTATTAAACCATGATATAATATATCATTATCTATTGATGTACTTTATGAAAGAATATTTATGTCTTCTGTACTCTAAACCCATGTATAGCCTATATGGGCATATACACACTCATACACACATAAACTTCCTCTCCTTTATCTTCCAAATATAGTCATATTGTAATTTTGGATTAGATGTTGGTGACTTGGACCAGAGTAGTGATATGATAGTGGTGAAAAACAGTTGAGTTCCAGACTTCTGAAAGATAGAGCCTTTATGCTGTGCTTGTACCAGATATACATGTCTTTTGGTTTGTGTGACGGGAATGTATAGAGTTGCTGTTAACTGATATGTGTGATACTGGAAGTGTAACAGATAGTGAAAGAAAGACTAAGAACTGAATTTTATTTATTTATCTGAAGGGAGTGCAGAAATAGTCTATTTTATTTTATTGTAGTTTCTTGTTCCGGTTCCAGTTCTTATGGTATGTTAGCATTTTGTTGAGGATTTTTGCACATATATTCATCAGGGATTTGGGGCTATATTTTCTTTCTTTCTTGTGTCTTTGCCAGGTTTTGATATCAGGATGATTTTGGCTTTGTAGAATGAGTTAGGGAGAAGAATCCTCGACTTTTTGAAACAATTTCAATAGGATTGGTACCAACTCTTCCTGCATGTCTGGTAGAATTTGGCTTTGAATCTATGTGGTTCAGGACTTCTTTCTTTGGTAGGTTTTTTAAATTACGGATTCAATTTTGTAGCTTATGATCAGTTTGGTGTTTCAATTTCTTCCTGTTTCAATCTTTGGAGTTTGTGTGTTTCCAGAAATTCATCCATTTCCTCTAGATGTACCAGTTTACAGGCACATAGATGCTTTTGGTAATCTCAGAGATGCTTTCATATTTCTGTAGAGTCAGTTTTAGCATCATCTTTCTTGCTTCTAGTTGTGCTTATTTGACACTTCTCTTTATCTGTGTGTGTTGTTCTAGATAGCAGTCAGTCTAAAATCTTGTTTATCCTTTCAAAGAACCAGCTTTTTGACTCATTGTTCCTTTGTATGGCTTTCTTAATTTCAATTAAACTTAGTTCTGCTCTGATTTTGGTTATTTCTTTTCTTCTGCTAGCTTTGGGTTTAGTTTGTTCTTGTTTTTCTAATTTCCTTAGAAGGGGCTTTAGGTTGTTTTTCTGAAATTTTTCTATCTTCTTGATGTGGATATTTAGTGCTGTGAACTTTCCTTTTTTTTTTTTTTGAATTGGAATCTCACTCCATCGCCCAGGCTGAAGTGCAGTGGCATGGTCACCACCACCCCAGCGTCGCCCTGCTGGGCTCAGGTGATCCTTCCACCTCAGCCTTCCAAGTAGCCGGAACTACAGTGTGTGCTACCATGCCTGGCTAATTTTTTGATGTATTGTAGACATGAGGTCTCGCCAAGTTGCCCAGCTGCTCTCGAACCCTCAGGCTCAGGCAATCCACTTGCCTCAGCCTCCCAAAGTGCTGGGATGGCAAGCTGAGCCACTGAGCTTGGCCAACTTTCCTTTTAATGCTATTTTGTGGCATCTCAGAGGTTTTGGTATGTTGTGTCTTTATTTTCATTTGTGTGAGAAAATTTTAAAATTTCTGTCTTGATTTTGTGTTTACTCAAAATCATTTAGGAGCAAGTTGTTTAGTTTCCAAGTATTTGTGCGGTTTTAAGTGTTCCTCTTGGTATTGATTTCCATTTTTACTCCACCACAGTCAGAAAAAAAGCTTTGCATAATTTTAATTCTTTAGAATTTGTTAAGACTTGCTTTATGACCAAGTATGTGGTCATGGAATATGTTCCATGTGCAGATGAGAAGAATGTATATTTTATGGTAGTTCTGTAGATGTCTACTAGGTCCAATTTGGTCAAATGTAGAATTTAAGCCTAGAATTTCTTTGTTAGTTTTCTGCCTCGATAATTTGCTTAAAGTTGTTAGTGGAATGTTAAAGTCCCCCATATTGTATGGCTGTCTAAGTCTTCTGTTAGGCCAAGTGGTAACTGTTTCATAAATCTGGGTGCTCCCATGTTGAGTGCATAAATATTTAGGACAGTTGAGACTTCTTGTTGGATTGAACACTGTATCACTATGTAATGCCCTTCATTGTCCTTTTTACGCTGGTTGGATTAAAATCTGTGTTATCAGATACAATATTGATGACCTGTTCTTTTTTGTTTTTCATTCACATGGTAGATCTTTCTCCATCCCTTTACCTTGAGCCTATGAGTGTCATTAGACGTGAGATGAGTCTCCCAAAGGTAGCAGAAGGACGAATCTGGTTTTTTTTAATCCAATTTGACACTCTGCTCTTAAGGCTTGTATCTGTATTTTGAAATTCCTGAAGTGAATTCTTGAATCCTAGTAGTTCAGTTTGGTTCCTTCTTAGAATGGCCATATATCCTCCTCCAATCATTGGGTCGTTTTCCAGGCTTCTTTGTTTTGGATTTCTTTTGATGATTTGATGAATTATACATTTGTCACTTTGAGCATTTTATCCTGGTCACGAATCATCGCTGGGACACCAGGGAGGTCCCTTGGAGGCGACAACACTCTCCGGCTTTTTGTGTTTGCCAGAGTCCCTGCCCTGCTTCTTTCTCATCTGAGGAGGCTGATGCCTCTTTTTTTTGAATTTGCTGTTGCCTGGACGGGGCTCGGAAACGTTTTCTCCTTTTCCCCCTGATAGAGATGGTCGTAGTGTTTGTTTTGTGTGGACGATTGGCTTTGCCTCTGGGTGCTTTCAGCAGGCCACCGCTCTGCGCGGGTTCCTCGTGGCCGGTGACATTCTCGGAGGCCGCTTGCTGCAGGAACGCGTCCAGGCTGCCGCCCAGCAGGTGGCGCGAGAGAGTAAGGGCCGGCCCGCGGGCTCTGCGCTCCTCCCGCGCGGGCTCGCCGGGGGAACCCGCGTGCAAGCAAAAGCGCGACAGCCGCCCTGCCGGGTGCGCGCCTGTCTCGGAGGGGCGCGAGCGCTGGGGAGGCGCGGCCGCCGGCTTCTTTCCAGGCAGCTTCCTGGGCTCCAGCGAGAAGGGCCGCTCCCACGCTTTTGCGAGTGTGCACGGGAGGGGAGGAGGGCGTGCGAGACGGCCCCCTTGCCGTCCCTTTGCGGGTCTTGGCGCCGCCCCCTCGACCGCTGGTGCCGCCCCCTCGTTCTCTTTGTCCCGGAGGCTGCGGAGTGCTGTGCCCCTGTTTCCGTAGGGCCAGGTCTCCACTGCACCCGTGTTGCCAGCGTCAGAGCTGCTTGTGGGTGGCCTGGGCGTGCAGAGGCGCTCCAGGCAGCGCAGCAACCCCGTGGGTGGGCACCCAGTAGGGCTCCCGCCTTCTCCATTGGGGCCTGAGGGGTGGGTGTGGCACGGCTCCGCAGCTGGCCACCCGGATCTTCATTCCTGGGAAGGTCTCTGACCGCCACCGAGGGGTCCCCAATTGTTTAGCAGTCAGCAGATGGTCAGAGGGGTGAGGGGGGTGGGGATGCGTTCCCACCCGCCCTTTCCCGCTGACTCTGAGCGCCCTGAGGATCATCTCAGCTAGACTCCTGCTGTTTTTCTTTTCTCTGGGTGCCCCAGCCTCTTGCCTAGGCACTCTGGTGGTTCCGGTTTCCTCTCCCTCAAAGCCTGGGCATTAACCAGCAACTCCAGTCTTCCCTCTGAGAACTGGCGAGTCATGTCCTTGTTCAGCCACCTCGGCTCTCCCCAGAACTCTTCTAAGAGCTTACTTTTAGATGCCTTAAGTTAGAGATACCTATTAGAAAGGTGGGTAGAGAACTTAAGAAGGCAGTTGGATATGTACTGGTTTGGAGTTCAGGGCTGGAGATAGAAACTTGGATGTGGTCAAGCCAGGAGATGGTTGCAATGACCTCGGTAGTGAGCGTAGCTACAGAAGAAAAGAGGTCCAAGGACCTTGAGATTTGCCCCAGGTCATGAGAAGGCACTAGCACAAGATAAACCTGTGTGGTCGGCAGAGTGGAACCACAGCCAGGAGAGCGTGGTATTCTAAAGCAGTTGTCCCCAGTCTTTTTGGCATCAGGGACCAGTTTTGTGGAAGACAATTTTTCCATTGGGAGCAATTTTGATATGATTCAAGCCATAACATTTGTTTTGCACTTTATTTCTATTGCTATTACATTGTAATATATAATGAAATAATTATACAACTCACCATTTAAAAAAAGGGGGTGCAGATGGAAGTGGTAAATAAAATAATGGGCTGGCCACACACGGACCAAAGTGTTGGATTCTGACTTAAAGTCACCACTAGCTGCAGCTGTACAATTGAAGTACATCAGCTCACCTGCTACTCACTGATAGGGCTTTTTTTTTGTTTTTGAAGGAAGAAAAGATTTATTTAAAAAGAGTTCACTTCCCACATGTGGCCGTCTGGGGTGCGATCCAATGCCGCATGGAAGATTCTTTGCACGGAAATTAGATTTGAAAGTATAGTTCACTTAAAAGTAAGCTAGAGAGAGAAAGAGAAGGGGGAGAGAAGAGTCACCTCCTCAAGGTGGGGGAGGGGGCCGAAGCTAGGAAGCATGGCCACAGCCTTAAAGAGCACATGACCACATCAGAGTCTAGCAAGGCAATGGCCACTGATAGGACTTTGATAGAGCCTGCAGGCAATTGGTTTCTGATAGTCTCCGTGCAGCCAAACCCCACTGCTGATATTAATCTGTATTTGCAGCCACTCCCAGCACTAGCATCACCGCTTCAGCTTCACCTCAGATCATCAGGCTCTTAGAATCTCGTAAGGAGGCTGGGTACAGTGGCTCAAGCCTGTAATCCCAGCACTTTGGGAGGGTGAGACGAGAGGATTGCCTGAGCCTGGTGGTTCGAGACCAGCCTGGACAACTTGGTGAGACCCTGTCTCTACAATAAATCAAAAAATCAGCTGGGCGTGGTGGCGTGCACCTGTAGTTCCAGCTACTTGGAAGGCTGAGGCAGAAGGATTGCCGGAACCCAGCAGGTCAAGGCTGGGTTAGCATGAATATGCCGCTGCACTCCAGCCTGGGTGACAGACTGAGACTCTGACTAAAAAAAAAAGAATCTCATAAGGAGTGCACACCCTTGATCCCTCACAAGTGCCTCTCACAAGAGGATTCATGCTCCTATGAGAGACTAATGCCTCAGCTGACCTGACAGCAGGCGGAGCCCAGGCGGTAATACCAGTGACAAGGAGTGGTTGTAAATAGAATAGATGAAGCTTTGCTCCCTGGCCTGCTGCTCACCCACTCCTGTGCAACCCATTTCCTAACAGGCCACAGACCAATACCTGTCTGTGGGTTGGGGTCCTTGTCTCAAAAGACAGCAGAGAAAGTACACCAAGGAGAGTGTGGTCAATTGTGTTGGAAACTGCCATGGATCAAGTAAGATGAGAATTGACTATTTAGCAACATGGAGGTAATTATTAGTTGGTGATCCTGATGACTTATTTGGGGCAAACCTAATTAGTTCAGATGAGTGCAGGAGATTATCTGGAGACATTGAATATAGACAACTCTTTCAAATAATTTTTTTACAAAGGGAAAGTGACTAATAGGGTGGTAGCTAGATGAAGGGGTCAAGAGAGTTTTTATTTTAAAGTTGTAAAAATAATAGTAATTTGCATGCTCTTGGGAATAATATGGGGAAGGTTGATGATGTGGAAAATGGAGAATGGCTGGAGAGTGCTCCTGAGAAGGGCTGGATCTAGAGTTCAAGAGGAAGGACTGGCCTTAGGGGAAGTCTGGCTAATGCACCCCCAAGCACAGGACAGAATGAAGAACATGCAGGTATAGAAGGAGAAGGTGGGTAGGTAGGGATAGAGGGCCAGGCTTGAGGGAACTCTCCTTTGATGGCTTCAGTTTCCTCGACAATCCAGAAACCAAGGGGGACATCTGAGAACAGGTGGGAGGAGGAGATATAGGAGGTTGGAGGAGAGAGACGACCGTGAAGCGGCCATGTAGGAGAGCACAGGAGGGTTTCATCTGATTGCTGGGCAGCGTCAAAGGCCCACTTAAGGTTAATGACCATGAACTTAAAATCACACCAGTCAACAGGGCTGTTTGCTTTCCTGTCTTCATGTCCAGCTGCACTGTGCAGAAATGGAGTGGAAGGAAATTTTGTTTTAAACAGGGTTGTGAGTTTATTCAGAACAGATGAGAATGAGAGGGACAAAGATATGAAGGTTCTATCTAAGTTACTAATTAGTATCATTGACCATTGGGTTTGAACTGAAGGAGAGAAGAGAGGACATGAGCAGGGAAGGAGGAGAGAAGATGGTTAGGTCAATGGATCGTCTTTGTTTCCATCGTTCCAAAATGTCCAAGATGTGCTTGGGTAGGTCTTCTTCTATTCATTGTGCTTGATGCTCTTTTGGCTTTTCAATTGATGCCCTTAAGTTCTGGAACTTTTTATTGAATTAATTTCTTTGTTGTGTCTTCCCCTCCATGTTCTCTATCCTCTCTTTTGGAGACTCCTTTTGTTCATATATTGGGCCTTCTAACAGGTCTGCTGTTTCTCTTTTCCTTCTGGTTCCCATCCTTATTTCATAAATACAATGCCATCTCATAGTGCTTGCAAATATTAGTTATAGTTTTGGGGATTTTGTTTTGCTCCCTGCACTACCTCTGTTTTTTCAAAGTTCTTCCTTTCCAGGATGCTAAAACCCTATGTACTCAATTCCCTGACTTCAACTGTTAGTAATATTTTGCCAATTTTTTCATCTATTCTGCCAACTTTTGCAAATATATTTTAATAGACAATTAGGATGTCAGTTTCAACTATAGTTTTTGACATACATGATCTTAAAACTTTGGGGGTTGATTTGGTAGTGGTCTTCCCCTAGGCTATCACTTTCTTCTAATGCACCATGATTTTTCTTTCTTCGTTTACTGCTTTTACAGGTTGGATTTTATGCTTCATTATTTTATGTGTATTTATTTATGTATTTTAGAGACAGGGTCTCACTCTATCACCCAGGCTGGGGTGCAGTGGCATGATGATAGCTCACTGTGGCCTCAAAATCCTAGGCTTAAGCAATCCTCTTGCCTCAGCCTCCTGAATAGTATATCACTATACCTGGCTAATTTTGTGTGTGTTGCATGTAGTTGGGGGGCTCACTATGTTGCCCAAGCTAATCTCAAACTCCTGGCCTCAAGTGATCTTCCTGCCTCAGCCTCCTAAAGTGTTGGGATCACCACACCTGGCCTACTTTCTTACTTTAATAGCACTATTATTAATTTCTGAAACTTCCTGGTTCTCTATCTTTTCTCTCTGACAAAAATTTAACCCCAAAAGAACTCAGAAGTTTCCTCTCATGTTCTCGCACCTAAGCTACCTAGGGTTGTTGGAGAACATCTCAATAAAAAAAAAAAAAAAAGATTGATTCTTCCCTAAACCAGGTCTACTGATCTCAAGTAGAACTTCAATACTGCTTATGAATCCTACAACATTTTTCTGTCCTGGTCAGTTCACTCTGTTATTTTCCGCAACAGCCTTACAAGAAATTCACATTTCTCTAACATTCAGCCACACCTTCTACTTCCCTCTTCTTTATTGGCAGACTACTGGATTCTTCTCATCTGCTTGTAAATATGCTCAAGACTCTCCAGGAGGAAGTAAGCAAATAACTCTTTCTCCTTCTTTAGGCTACAGCTATTCTACCTCTTTTCCTTTTCATTGCAAAGCCTATGGAACCTTCTGCTTATTCTGACCTTACTTCTGTCTTCATCCCTTGACTAAACGCCTGACAAGTCCTTGACTCTCACGCTGCTCGGTTTCCTTCGGTCCTCCTCCCACTTTACTTCTCAGTGGTGTTCAACACTGGGATTTCCGTTTCTGAAACACCCTCTCTATACTTTTGTGACACAGCGATCTTCTATTTTAGCTTCCTACTTGCCCGATTAACCCTTCTCTTCTTTACAGGCTTATTTTAATCCAGCCTTTAAATGCTAGAGTTCCTCAAGACTCACTCCTGTGCTCTCTCTTCTTCACCCCCCACCTCTCCCCAGCGATCTCATGTATGCTCGAGTGGCTTCACCTCTCCACACAGAAGCTGAACTTCATATCTCTTCTAACTTCTAAGCAACATGAAAACTATTTATCATCTTTATTGGTATGTCTCAAAGGCATCTAAAAGTCAACGTATTCCAAACTGAACTGCAGTCTTGTGGTGTGTTCCTGGCTTCATGGATCACAGCCAGCATCCATGGGCTATGTAAGCTGAATCCCAAGGAATCATGTTTTTCACTCCCCTCACCTTCTTTTCTACTTCTCACATCTAAGTTCTCCACCAGCACCTTCCAACTGGTGCCTGGTAACTACTTGAACTCCAATCATCCTTTCCCTACCTTGCAGACAGAACAATTTAGCCATGTCATTCTCCCATACCCAAACATGCTGAAATCCTTCAGTGGTTCTCTATTGCTTTTACAGAAAAAAAGACTAAACCTTAAGATGACCTACAAGAGATGACTTATAAGCCACTAGATTGCCCCTGTTTATGTGTCTGGCCTCACAGCATGCTGCCCATTTAGTTCTGAAAGTACCATGCTTCTTCCTGTTCTTGGCTCTGGGCCCAAGCTGTGTTCTCTCTCTGAAAAGTCCTACTAAATTTCCCTGTTGTTCTGCCGGATTAACT
This sequence comes from Carlito syrichta, assembly GCF_000164805.1. NCBI lineage: Eukaryota > Metazoa > Chordata > Mammalia > Primates > Tarsiidae > Carlito > Carlito syrichta. The sequence goes on from NW_007246004.1 coordinate 650,997, forward strand.
CCTCTGCATCACTGAGATCTTACCTGAGCTTCCACTTCCTCAAGGAAGCCTTTCCTGACTATCTGGGTCAATTCCCTCAAATAAGTATGTGCTTTCCAGGCAACTGTTTTATTTATATGGTTCTTTGACTAACACCCATCTTGAGCTAGCACCTATTGAATTCTTAGTCTCTGAACAGTGCCCAGCACACAGTATGTACCCAACGCATGTCAGCTAAATAAATAGTATATATATTTTTTCTATAACCATAACATGAATAGTTTAAGATTTAAGCAAAATGAGAATTTATTCTCCAAGAACCCTAAAAGGGTATCAGAAAAAAATACAATTAAATGGCCTTTGTCAGAAGATCTTAAGAGAAACTCTATGTGAATATTTTGCAAGTTAGAACTGTATTTTCACACAAAAATGAAGCCAATCCCATAATCTCTTTAATATGTAATCATTTTTAAAAACTCAATACTATTTGGGTACAGTGACTCACACCTGTAATTCCAATATTTTGGGAGGCCGAGGCATGAAGATTACTTGAGCCCAGGAGTTCAAGACCAGCACAGAAAACATAGCAAGACCTTGTCACTACAAAAAAATTTAAACATTAGCCAGGTATGGTGGCACACACTTGTAATCCCTGCTATTTGGAGGCTGAGGTGGGAGGATCACTTAAGCCCTGGAAGTTGAGGCCATGGTGAACTCTTCAGCCTGGATGGCAGAGTGAGAACCCTGACTCAAAACAAACAAAACAAATCGATATCTATTAAGGCCTTAATACTAGTCATTTGAAATAATATACTTTTGAATATCCAATAGTTCTAAACTATTTGTGTACTCTGTTTTGTTAAGTCAATTGATACCATCATTTCAATTTTTATTTGATGACTGACTCAGAATAGAGTCAAGGAAATATAAACTTCACTTAAGTACAAAGATGATAATTATACAATGTAGATAAATCTGAAAATCACATTAATAGCTCTACCAGGCAGGGTTTTAGTTGCAATCAAAGGAGGGTGAATGTGGTTGATAAAAACCAAAAAAAGTCTATCGAACAAATATTAGATAATTCAGAATTTCCAGGAAAATAGGCAAAGCAGGTTTCGAAAATAGTCCAGAGAAACACAGACTGGGCAGCAGGGAACACTGTGATCAAAACCAAGCCCTGAAACTTCTGGTGAGGGCACTGCTGCGGCCACCTTGCCACCTGGGCCCCAGAGGCACTGCCACCTGGCCACACTGATTGACTCCTGGTGCTGCCCCTGGAAGACGGCATGGCTGCAGCCACTGCCATCATGGCCAAGTGGGTTCTCTACTATGACAGCATCTACGGGTCACACATTCCTGATGTAAACTCTGGAAGAGGTGTGCCTTCCTTACCAAGCCCTGTCTTTTGCCCATGCTCTAGCTGCAAGGAGGCTGATAAGCAAGGATTTGGCCTCTTGGGCTTCTAGGACAGGAGGAGAACTTTCCTTTCTATCAAGACTTTCCTGACTATCTGGGCCAATTCCTTCCAATAAGTATGTGCTTTCTAGGCAACTGTTTTGTGTGTTAGCTGGGGTGGTAGCCCCCCTACTAAGGAAGGGAGCTCAGATAGGGCACAGCTCCCCCCAGCCACCAAGTCAAGTAGCAATTGGCAGAGTGTTAAATAATTATGGTACAACCACGCAAAGAAGTACTAAGTGGTCATTAAAATATTTTTGGCCAGTGCTTCATAACAGACTGTAACATTTGACTTCAAAAATGGTGTGAAAATTTAGATGCAGAGGGACCACAATTACTTTTATGTATTTATCATTATAAATCTATTATCCTTATATGCCATCTATTATCCTTATATGTCATTATAAATCTATTTATCCTTATATGTCATTATTTATCATTTTGTAGATATCATAATATATATGTACAAAAACACATATGTGTGACTGGACAAGAAATCTGGGTTCTTTTCCAACACTTTTTTTCTTTCCTGTCTCTACTCCTGGTTGGAAGGGTACCTGAAATTACACTACGAGAGACAAATGAAAGACACAGAAATACAAATGGTTCCTAATAGATTATGCTTATTGAAGAATCTTTTTAAAAAAATTGTTTTATTTTAAAGGTGTGGGGTACAATTCATGGTTAGGTATACAAATGTTCATTATGCAGGTACCCTTGTTGATGAGGTGTGCTCCCCTGGCAGTTTCCTTCAACTGCCAATCCCACCGCCCCTCTTCCCCTGGCAGTTTTCCACTACCGCCAATCCCTTTCTTATGGTATTATGATAATTGTTCAAGTTTCGCTTATGAGTGAGAATGTATGATACTCTGTTCTTTGTTTCTGTGATGGATCACTGAGTATGATTGACCCTAAATCCATCCAAGTTGCTGTGAAGTCCATATGTTTGTCCTTCTTTTTAGCTGCATAATATTCCATTGTGTATATGTACCACATGTTTTTATTCAGTTCCGTTTCGATGGACACCACGGTTGGTTCCATGTTTTTTGCCATTATGAATAGTGCTGCAATAAACATGCATGTGCAGGTATCTTTTTTATAGAATGACTTGAGTTCCTCCAGATATATTCCCAGTAGGGGGATTGCTGGGTCATACGAAAGGTCAATGTCTAGTTCTTTTAGAAATCGCCACACTGTCATCCAAAGAGGTCACACCAGTTTGGATTCCCACCAGCAGTGTAGAAGCGTTCCTTTTTCTCCACATTTTTGCCAGCATCTGTTTGTTTTATTAATGATGTTCATTCTTACTGGGCCTAGGTGGTATCTCAATGTGGTTTTGATTTGCATTTCTCTGATGATGAGTGAGGCTGAGCACTTTTTCTTTTCTTTTCTTTCTTTCTTTCTTTTTTTTTGAGCACTTTTTCATGTGTCTGTTAGCAGACCATATATCTTCTTTTGAGAGGTGTCTTTTCATGTCTTTGCCCATTTTCTAATGGAACTATTTGTTTTTTTCCTTTTGGCGTGTTTGAGTTCCTTATAGATCTTAGATGTTAGGCCTTTGTCAGATATACAGTTGGCAAATATTTTTTTTCCCAATCTGTGGGTTGTCTTCCTGATCTCTTGATGGTTTCTTTTGCTTTGCAGAAGCTCGTTAGTTTGATGAGGTCCCATTTATCTATCTTATTTCTTAAGGTATGGCCATTTAGGGTTCTGAACAGGAATTGGTTGCCAGTTCCAATTTCCATTAGGGTGTCTCCTGAATTTTCTAAGATTCTTATAGTGTGAGGTTTTACATTTAGGTCTTTGATACTCTTAGAGTTAATTTTTGTGTATGGTGATTGGTAGGAGTCCTGTTTCAATCTTCTGCATATGATCAGCCAGTTTTCCCAGCACCCTCTACTGAATAGGTTCTCCTCTCCCCGGTGGTTGTTGGTAGAGGCTTTGTCAAAGATGAGTTGGTTGAAGAATTGAGGCTTTGCTTCCAGAATCTCTGTGTGCCTGTCCTTGTACCAATACCAGGCTGTTTGATTACTGTAGCCTTATAGTAAAGTTTGAAGCCTGCTTTGGTTCTTTTGCTAAGGATTGTTTTGGCTATTCGTGGTCGTTTATGTTTCCATATGAATTTCTGTATTGTCATTTCCAGATCTGAGAAGAATGATGTTGGTAACTTAATGGGTATTGCGTTGAATCTGTAGATTGCCTTTGGTAGGATGGAAAGTCTTGCGGATGTTGAACCAGTCCTGCATCCTGGGGATGAGGCCCACTTGGTCATGGTGGATGATTTTTGAGATGTGTTTTTGGATCTGATTTGCTAGAATCATGTTGAGGAATTTTCCATCTATGTTCATAAGGGATGTTGGCCTGTAGTTCTCGTTTTTGTTGAATCTTTACCCAGTTTGGGAATCAGTGTGATGTTAGCTTCATAAAATGATTTGGGAAGAATTCCATCTTTCTCAATTGCCTAGAATACTTTCAGTAGAATTGGTATCAGCTCCTCCTTGTATGTTTCATAGAATTCTGCTGTAAAGCCATCCGGTCCAGGGCTTTTTATTGTAGGTAGTTTTTTTTATGACAGAGTCAATTTCCTGGGTTGTTATTGGTCCACTGAGTGTCTCAATGTCTTCTTGTTTCAACCTGGGAAGGTTGTGTGATCCTATTGAAGGATCTTAAAGGCCAATGCCCAAGATCCTTATTCACCTTTCCAGAATGTAGCAAGAGAAGAATAATTTCCCAGTTTTAAACATGAGGTATCATTGTAGACCAGAGGTGGTGTTCTGCAGGGAAGATAAAGTTTTGAGGGAGAGAAAGAAAGAAGAGAGAGAAGAGAGAAGAAGAGAGAAAAGAGAGAGAGAAGACCAACAGAGGAAGGGAGTCCTGCAGGAAGGTCTATATGAGGCCCCCTCTGAGAGATGTGAATAGCGATCACTTGGATTCCAAATGTATTTGTGGTATTTTAGAAGTAATATTTTGTTCTTTCAGATAATGTATTGTAATAGCCACTCTTTTAGACAGCAGAGAATAATGATAGAACTCTATAATACTATACGCACATCATGAGAATGTAAACAAACAAGATCCCAATTTTTATTTTAAATTTGCTTCATATTAGTGATATTACACAGTACTATAATTCATTCAAAAGTCGGGCTCCAAAATCCCCACAAGGCATGAATGTGTGAAAAAAAACCCTCAAAATGAGTGGCAGTCTCTAAAACATGGACTTGTAGGTGTTACCTCCTTCTACTCTTCTGAATTTTCAAGTTCTACAGTGGGAAAGTATTACATGTATAATAAAAACATATATAACGTGTATTTTAATTTTCGTCTATTTTCTTAAAGAGGCAACAGTTTGATGATAGAATGCGGGTTTTAAGGACAAAGATTGGGGTGAGGCCATTTCCCTTGGTGCTGTCTCCATCCTGAAGACTTTCTTGGCTGCTTCTCTGAATGATTTTCTGGGTCCTAACTGGAGGAAGAATGATTGCTCATTCTTGGGAAGACATCCTAGATCCCTCCCCCTGACCTCCTTGGATGCCTGTTTCTTCTTCCTTGCTTCTGGTCTTCTGCACCATGAGGGACTTCCATTTCAACACTCACTGTACTACGTCAGCTCTGGAGGCCCAGGCGCTGATGAGGTGCTATGTGCAGAGTCCTGCATTACTCAATTAATTTGGATCATGTTTAAGCTATTAATTAGGTCTTCCAGTCAAAAGATTTCTCCGTGTCCCCTTGACTCTTCTCTGTTATGGTAAAATAGATATAGTATTAAACTTACCTCTAAGTGTACAGTTTCGGGGCATTAAGCACATACACACTGCTGTGTAACCATCACTACCATCCAGGGTTAGAACATTTTTCTGTCTTTCCACACTGACACTCCATATTCATTAAACAACTCCCTATTCCCCCAGTCCCTGGCAACCTCTATTCTATTTTCTGTCTCTATAAATTTGACTACTCCAGGCATCTTACTTAAGTATAATTATGCAGCATTTGTTCTTCTGTGAGAGGGTTGTTTCACGTAGCATGATGCCTTCAGGGTTCACCCATGGTGTAGCATGAGTTAGAATTTCCATCTTTTTGATGCTGAATAATATTCCATTGTATGGCGATACCACACTTTGCTTGTCTATCCGTTCCTCAAAGGACCCATGGGTTGCTTCCACCCTTGGTTATTGAGAATAATGTAGTGTTGGGCATAGGTATGCAAATATCTCTTCAAGGCCCCACTTCTAATTCTTTTGAGAATAAACCTAGAAGTAGTCGCTGGGTCATATAGTGATTCTGTTTATCATTTTGTTAGGAATATGCTTTTTCATAGTGGCTATACCAAGTAACATTCTTGCCAGAAGTGTGCAAGAGCTCCAGTTTCTCCACTCCTCCAATGCTTGTTATTTTCTGTTTTTATGTTTCTTTTTTCTTTTCTTTCTTTCTTTTTTCTTCTTCTTTTTACAATAGCAATAGTCCTAATGGGTGTGAAGTCTTATCTCATTGTGGCTTTTGACTTGCATTTCTATAGTGACTAGTCATGTTGAGTATCTTTTCATGTGCTTATTGGCTATTTTATATATCTTGGAGAAATTTCTATTCAAGTTCTTTGCTCATTTTAAAGTCTGATTGTGTGTTTGTCTGTTTTTGAGTTGTTCTTTTGACTCCTGATATTGTGTTTTTTTCTGGCTAATTCATCGTCTAATGACTCTGAAAGCATTGGAAAATAAGTGGAAAGAAGAAAAGTCAGTAAAAAGTGGTATTTCACTTTAATAGCTATAATTGCTACATCTGGTTCTATACAAGCAAGGCAATTTCAAAGACTCAACAGATGGTGTGCAGCAATTGGGCGTTGCTGATAGAGGTACAACAAATTCCATTCAATTAAAATTTCCACTTAGCAGATGCCTTCAACAGTTGATTTCCTCCCTGAAGCTACTCTCAGTAGCAGAACTATTGTTCTTTTGGTATTTGTCATTTGTAGTATGTTTGGCTCTTTGAAATTTGAGATTTTTCTACAAAATACTATATTGATAGCCTGGTGGCAGTTAATTTCAGAAGAGTTGAGGGGTAGGAGGATTAAGAGATAAAAAATACTTTTTTTTTTCAAATTAGAGAATATAATTTATTTAGAAAGTAAGTGTGTGTGTGGGGGGGGGTGTGATTCACCTCTCCAAGGTGGGAGAGGGGGCCAGAGCTTAAAGAGCACATGGCCACACCAGAGTCTAGTAAAGCAATGGTCAATTTTTAAATTTTAAATATGTGAGGTACAATTCAGGGGTAGGTATACAAATGTTCATTATGCAGGTGCCCTTGTTGCTGAGGTGTGCCCTCCCTTCCCCTAGCAGATTCCCACTCCTGCTGATCCTGCCCCCCTCCTCCCCTGGGAGTTTCTCACTACTGCCAATCCCTTTCTTTCAGTATTATGATAATTGTTCAAGGTCCACTTATGAGTGAGAACCTGTGTTACTCAGTTCTTTGTTTCTGTAATAGATCCCTCAGTATTATTGACTCTAAGTCCACCCAAGTTGCTGTGAAGTTCACAATTTTGTCCTTCTTTATGACTGTGTAATATTCCATCATGCATATGTACCACATTTTTAAAATCCAGTCCTCTTTCAGTGGACAGCATGGTTGGTTCCATGTTTTTGCTATTGTGGATAATGCTGCAATAAGTATGCATGTGCTGGTAAACCTTTCATAGAGTGATTTGAGTTCCTCCAGGTATATTCTCAGTAGGGGGATCGTGGGGTCATATGAAAGGTCAATTTTTAGATCTTTTAGGAGTTGTCAAACTGTTTTCCACAGAGGTTGTACTAATTTACACTCCCACCAACGTGCAGAAGTGTTCCCCTTTCCCTGCATTCTCTCCAGCATCTGTTGTTTTTTTGAGTTACTGATGGTGGCCATCTTAACTGGAGTTAGATGATATCTCAGTGTAGTTTTAATTTGTATTTGAGATAAAGAATGCTTTCATCTCTGGCGAGAAGGCACAATAAAGGGTGAATCATTAATAAACCAGAAAAGATGTACAAACAGGATGTGTATGTATGAGTTTCTTCATAAGAAATATCCAATATACTCTAAGGCTATCTTGCTAAGGATTGTAATATCAATGAAAGTTAGATATTATACATTTTTTTAATCTCTCCAAGTCCACTACAATAGAACTCTACTGATAGTTATTAAAATTACTATTGTCAAATTTTCTAAATATCAGTAGGAATACCTTTCCAAAACTTTACTACTATCAAAACTAGTAGAGAATATAAACGAATCCATGACTAGGCAATTAAATTTCATTGTATGAAGATACTAATTAATATGAAATTGAAATGACATTTCAAAATATTTCATTCCATAAAATCTTACAAAGTTCTTTTAAAACCAGAATGTTTTTCTTTGTACAAATAGAACATTCCTCTTGGAGAGGTTAATGAGAAAAGACAACACAGTATTGGAAAAAATGCAGAGGAATGCAAATAACACCACTAGATTTATACTGCCTATGGACATGTATTACTGGAGAACTCATCATCATTTCAAGTTCATTGTATATCCAAAGCAAATTCATTATCTCCAACATGTTGGATGCTCCTAATATCTGTTTCTCATCTCCATTCCTAATTGCTACTATCCAAGTCCAGTCCCTTACACAACAACCATGCAGGCAGCAAGTTCTTGGTCTAATTAACCACAAAATTCTGAAAAAATTAAACTTCTTTGACTCTTGCTTTTAGCCATATCCTTCCTAGGTAAAACATTTTTAAAAAATTTTATTTGAATAGCTTTAGGGGTACAAATAGTTTTTGGTTACATGGATGCATTTTACAGTGGTGAAGCAGTCTGGGGTTTAAGTGTACCCGTCACCCCCACTAGTGCACTTTGTGCCTGATAAGCGATTTTTCATCCCTTTCCCCTTCCCACCCTCCCACTTCTGAGTCCCCACTGTCCATCATACCATTCTAGATGCCCTTGCAGATCCTTAGTTTGGCTCCCACTTATAAGTGAAAACATGCAGTGCTTGATTTCCAATCCTATGTTACTTCACTTTGGATGATGGTCTAAATTCTATCTAAGTTGCCGCAAAAGACATTATTTTATTATTATTTTTTAATGACCAAACAGTATTCCATGGTGTGTGTGTGTGTATGTGTGTGTGTGTGTATGCATGCATGTGTGTGTATACATGTCACATTTTTGTTGTCCACTGATCAGTTGGTGGGCACTTATGTTGGTTCCACATCTTTGCAATTGTGAATTGTGCTGTGATAGACAAACATTCCCTTTTCACTACATCTGTGCCAACCTCTATTGGTTTTTTATTTATTTTATTTATTTTTATTTTTATTTTTTTATAATTAATCAGTATTTTTTATTATGGTTTTGTGGGGTACAGTTAAGGATTAGGTGTACAATTACGTTTCATTCAGGTACCCTGCTGATAAGAGGTGTTTTCCCAGCCCCAGACAGATATTTGCTA
>NW_007246005.1:0-2514 GCF_000164805.1 Carlito syrichta
GGGCTGTCTGTAAGAGGGGGGCTCGTCTGCAGGGTCGAAATCTGAGATGGGGGAGGAGGGAGCAGGAATGGGACTTGCAGTGTCCTCACTACAAGGAGGGGGGAGGGGGGTTTAGAGGAGGAAGGGGGGTTTAAAGAAGGAAGCACAGATGCATGTGGAACAGTGGGAGGGAGAGAAGCTGTAGAGGAAGCAGCGGATGCTAGCATGAGTTGGGGATGGAGGTTGGAGGGATTATAGTTGAGGCAAAGGTGGGGATGTTCACGGAGGAGAAAAAAGGACTGAACATAGGGAATCTCTACCCACCATTTTGAATCCTCACAGAAATTATATAAGTCCTGGATAATATCGGGATTGAGGGACCCCTGAGGGGGCCACTGATTTTGGTTGTCTAAGGGATATGTTGGCCAGTCCTGTGTACAGAGGCAAATTAGGCATTTGGGTTTGATATCGGGGGAGAGAGAGAGTGCAGTGAGATTGTTTAAGAGGCATTTAAGAGGGGAATCGGCCGACAGGGATGATGAGCCTCCCATGGTGGGACAGTTGGACTAAACGGGGTGTCCCCCAAAGAGTCAGCTGTCCGAGAAGTGTGGTTGTAGCAAAGTCTGTCATCACAGAGGTTTGGAACAACCAGTGTTCTCCTGGAGAACCAGCACCTAGCGCTAGGTATTTTTGAAACAGACAGAGAGCACTTGACCGAGTGGTGGGTAGGGAGTGTATTCGTAATTCCTGCTGGTTGAACAGAAACAGAAGTCCCACAGGGTTCACTTTAGGCCAACAGACATGGGAGCCTCTGAGGTCCGCTGCTGCCCGACAGACATGGGAGCCCTGGGGGAGTGGGAACTCTACAGAGTCCGCTGTAGGCTAGCAGATGTGGGAGCCTCTGAGGTCCGCTGCTGCCCGACAGATGTGTGAGCCCTGGAGTCCGTGAGAGATGGAACAGAGGAGGGAGCCTTCAGGGTCTGCTGTGGCCGGGAAGACCAAGGCGGGGTGTGTTTTCCCTTGCCGAGGGGCTGGAGGGGCTGGATCCCGAGGTCCGTTCCCTCTGGTGATCCCTGGCACGTTTTAGGCTTCCTTGTTTGGGAGAGGGGGACTTGCCTATCCAACGATTGCTGGTGGATGCGGCTCGGGCATTCAAGAGAGTGGGGAAGGTCCGGGAGGGTTAGAGTGGCCACCGGCGCTGAATCGGGGTCCCACCCAAGGGTGAGAGAGAGACCCGCACAAGGGTGAGAGAGACCCGATCCACAGTGAGACTCAACACCCGTTAAGGCCAAGAGATATAATGGGTCAAAGCAAGACGGGGGAGGGAGGGTAATCTCTGCCCACTTTTTTTAACATTCGTAGAAGTTATAGAGGTCCCATATAAGGTGGGGGTTTGCTGTGGCCTTAAAGACCTAGGCAGGAGAGGGGAAAACTGGTAGGGGTCCGCTGTGGCCTTAAAGACCTAGGCGGGGTGTGGTACCCTGCTCGCCTGGGGCCAAAAGAGCCGCCAGACGATCAATGGTAAGTCTCCTCCGGTTATCCCAGGCAAGGTTTTAGGTTTTCCAGTTAGGGGCACTTACTGATCCGAGGGCCAGTGATGGATGCAACGCTGGCATTCAAGAAAGAGGGTGAAGGCCTTAAGGGATAAGTCCCACCGGCACCAGAATGGGGTCCCGCCTTAGGGCAAGAGGAACCCTATCCGAGTCACAGCACCAATGAAAGAACTTAGGCACCAGTAACAACTCCACACCCGTTAAGGACCAAGAGATTTATTAAAGTGGTGGCTACAGGGAAAAAAGGAAAAGGGTCTGTAGCTGCGGGGTTGAGGAGGGAGAAAGAGAGAGCGCACACGAGAGAGGGCTATATTTATGGGCTTGGCAGGGGTTGGCCAGTGCCGTGCTTGGGTTTTATTGGAAGAGACTATGAGTTAATATTCCTATAGGGAGAAATTATTTGTGCACAGGTTTAAACTTCCCGCGTGCATGAAGCCGTGTGGGGAGAAGCCAGAGCTTAGGGCCTTTGTTGTCTTTGTTTGGTTCTATATAGTGTTTAGCGCCATCTCGGGAGATGCCCTTCTGACTGTTCCCTGAGCCCTTCAGGGAGGGCTAATTGAAATTTATCTCTACCTTCCTCCCTCTGTTATTTAAAGGAGAAAATTCTTTTGGAGATTGTTGATTAGGAAGCTCACATTCTGGTCTTTGAGTAGCATGTTGGTCTAGCATTAGTGTACTTGTTTTTTGTGGGGTTTTTTTGGAGTTGGAGTTGGAGTCTCACTCTCTCACCCAGACTGGAGTGCAGTGGCTGTTCCATCCACTGCTGCCCCCATCTGTTCTACAAGAGATTAAAAATTACACTTGCAAATCACCTGAGTCGGGCCTGCGAGAGAGCAATAATTAACATCCAGATGATTCTTTTTCCATTCTAACATGTGTTAGGGAAAATAAATGACATTTTAAAATTGTAATTTGCTGGCAGAAGGGATGGAATTCTCCCCTTGCTTTGAAGAAAACAGTTCATTTCCTCCCTATCTGCCTC
>NW_007246005.1:2534-21293 GCF_000164805.1 Carlito syrichta
ACTGCAGCCTCGACCTGCTGGGCTCCAACAATCCTTTCACCTCAACCTTCCAAGTAGCTGGAACTACAGGCGCGCACTACCACACCTAGCTAATTTTTTGTTTGATTTATTGCAGAGATGAGGTCTTGCCAAGTTGCCCAGGCAGGTCTTGAACCCACCGTCTCAGGCAATCCACTCACCTCAGCCTCCCAAAACGCTGGGATTACACACTAAGCCACCGAGCTCAGCTATTGTACTTGATATTAATGGTAAATTTATAGAAACATTTTTGTAGCCTCCAGTGTTTATAGAATTCCTTTTACTTCTATTTTCACAAACTTTCACCTACCATGTTCAACATACTCATACCATTTTTCAGCATGCTTGAACCTTCTATTTTTGATCTATACTTTCCTTCAATAACCAGCCATTCTAATAATAGAACAAAAATGTGCCATACAATATTCTTGCCTATACAAGATTATTTCTCTTTCCTTTATCCTTTTTTTTAACCAAAAACATACCTTACACCAGCAACTTGCTTGACATTTTTGTAACCTCAGAGCTCTAACCAAAGTAATAAGTTTATATGCAGTGGAAGGATGTGGATAGGATCCTACATAGAGCTATCAGGGTAATCCAAAGCTAAACAAAAGGCACCAAAAAAGCACAGTGGTGATGGCTCAGGGTAAAGAATAATATGAGTTCCAAATTTGGTCATAATGTCTCTTCCCAATAACAAGGAAAGAATGCTGAAACACTTTATCTCCCAGAACACATGGAAGTAACGGCATAGTGAGGGGCCTGGATATATTGCTCTGCACTCCCACAACCAAAAGGAGTGAAGGAAGGAATGAACCAGGAAATTCAAGTAGAGTTGAGCCTGCAGCCCCCATATGAATAATAAATGATATAATCCTGCCAGCTACTGATATTTCTACCCTAGCCTTGGTTGGTTTCATAGTTTGTTCCAAAAACCTTGGGGCTACCGAGCTAGGCGTGAATCAATCGGACTGGAGCAAGCCCAAGAGATCCCCTTCTGGGATCATGTGAGGTGACTGGTGTCCCTTATTTGAAACAAGACTCTGGGCTATGTGCTCTCCTCCGGCTGGGCAAACGAGGCAATCATGAGCCTGATGTGCGTGCTATTTGCATTTGGTACAGGGTTTTGCTGGTGGCGGGGCTTGACAGTCTTTGTCCATATGACCATTTTGATGGCATCGGAAACAAACCTGGGAAAGGGGCTGTGAACCCCTTCTGCAATTGACCATCTGGGGTGGAATATTATCAGTGGTGGCTCTCTCTGCCAACGCAGTAGATAAAAGCTGAAATGCTTCCCGCTTATGTTTGTGGTCCTGCATTCTTTCTTCCTCTCAGCTGTTAAAGACTTTAAAGGCCATGCTCAATACTTCTAATTGAGGAGTTTGGGGCTCTTTTCTAATTTTTGGAGTTTGCACCTAGTGTCTGATGCGGACTGGGAGATAAAATACATAGCCAAAAGAACTTGTCCCTCCAGAGAGTTTAAATTAATCAGCATTAATAAACTGCTACAATGTCTCAGCGAGGCAGCTTAGAAACATTGCTGGATTTTCATCTGGTCTTTCAAAGACCTCTTTTATTTTGTCAGAGATAACCTGTTTAATAACACCTTTTTTCATTCCTTGTAGTAAACAAGAAACCATATGGTCCCCTTTCTTTTGTCTAGGAAGGAAGGTGGATATAGTCCCAGTTTAGATATAACTCAAGAGAAATTTATCATAAGAAAACAACAAACAAGAACTTTGATGTTCTTTTGTTTTAGCCACCCCCTGAGAAGAGACCTGTCAAGCCATTTGGAAACCTGAATGGGCTTGCCAAGTACATGGGGGAGGGTTGGTGATTGCTGCAGCTAGTAGGATGCCACCAGGGGGTTATCAGGCAGTGGGGGAGGGCTGAGAAGGCTGGAGGCTGGGGTCAGCTGCCGTGGCCTTTGGCTCGAGGTCCTCCTCCGCAGGTAAGAGAGAAATACTGCGGGCTGGAGTTAGGCGCCCAGGCCAGAAATGTCAGCCCCTCCTCCACAGGCAAAAGTGGAAGACAAGAAAGAAGAGAAGCTGATGGAGAGTAGAAACAAAAGCAAATTACAAGAGAGACAAGAGAAGTTACACCAGTTGGGTCAGCATTTGCATTAGAGGGAAAGCAGGATTGGAGTTGTAAAAGGAATAGTAGAGTATGAAGGAGGTGTGGGATCTTTCAAGGGAGGGGCAGCTAAATAAGTAGGGTTGGTATCCTCTGGGGAACCTATGGGCAATGGCGTCTGGGGAGTCAACACAAAAATGCGACAGGAAGAGCGAATATCTCAGTGGCGAGTTAACACATAAAAGGCCTGAATATATGGGATTACAAGGTATTTGTCATTTCTTAGATACAAATCAACCTGAACAAGTGTGTTAGGGGGCTAAAGAGCCAAATTTTGGCCAGTTTTCACCATCCCCCAGTGTATACTGTTGCTAGCCGTATTGCAGTAAAATAGTAAATGCTTTGGATGTATATCCTCACTGAGTTTTCAAACTTTAAGGTGTTTTGAAAGGCATGTCAGTGGTGTATCTTTCTTCAGAACCCATTGAGAGTTTCCCATGGTTCCTGTAAATGAAACAGGGATATTATTGGAATGGGCTCTTGGTATCATGGATCTGTTTCTGGGCCTTAACCCATCCAGATCCCCTGCCGGGAGTCCCCAAGAGGTTCAAAGGAATCAGCGCAAAGGATGTGAGTCAGCAGGGGGAGAGTGTCCTCCCATCCCTGTTCCCACTGGAGCTTGCCAGATGCATGTTGCACCATGTCTTGGAAGGCCTGGTACCAGGACTTTCAGTGACTAGGTCCCCAATCCTTGCTAGGAATTTTCCAAGATGGAAGCCGGAAACCTGAGAGACCCAGAAAGTCATCCAAACAAAGGGCAGTCCAAGAGCGGGCATCCAAATATGTTGATGTGTGGATGAAAAAAAGGGATGACCTACCCACAGCGCAGAATGGCATACTGTAGCTGTTGGATTTCAAGGTCCTTCATGGAGTTACTTCGTCAGCCAGAGAAGAGAAGAGTAAAGAAACCAAGCACTTTTTCACCCACCTGTACAGGCACTGGCAGTCCAAACTTTCCTTCTGGGACCTTGCCTCCCTAGTGAGTAGCCCTAGAGAGAGACCGTCAGTTGTCCTCCGAGATCCAGCCGGTCCATGGGGAAACTCAGAGACCTTGGCTAGAAGAAAGCAAAGAGTTAACCTTAGTCCCTCACCCTAATGTGCCACAGCGGTCTGATGTCTTTCCCTGGGGCCTTTCAGCACGCTGATGTGTAGCCTCAACCAGTGCTTTCAGTTGCCACCAGGTTCCAGCACAGTCCACAGAAGGTTACCAGTTAAAAAATAAGAGAGAGGGAGAGAGAGAGATCTCGGTGGAACCTCCAAAAATGTTTGGGTCCGGATAGGGTGAGGGCGGTGTTCTGGAGGGTTGAAGAGGGGAGGCACAGCAGCGGTAACCCAGAGATCTGAGTAAATGCAAAGAATTGTGACACACAAGAAGGTTAAGAAAGAAAAGTTTATTTAAAAGTAAGTTAGAGAGAGAAAAGGAAGAAAGAAAATTTACCTCCCCCAGGTGGGGAAAGGGACCAAAGCCAGGAAGTATGGCGACAGCCATAGCTCAAAGAGCACATGGCCACACCAGAATCTAGCAAGGCAGTGGCCACTGGTTGCTTGTGGTTGAGTCCTTTAACCATTCCTCTAGATGGGGGAAGATCATTCAGGTGATTGGGTGGTGGTCTGCTTCCACATCATCAAGAAGGGTACTGATGATGTCAGGTGATGGACAGCAGGCAGATGGGTGGGTTAGTCACACGATTGCTGCCATGGTGGGGCTTATCTGTGTCCCACAGGTCACAAAGGGCTGTTTAGGCTAACCCTGGGGGAAGGGGAGGATTCCTGCAAGAGACTTGTTAGACATTTGCAATTCACAAACTCAGACATTTGCAACTCACAGATTCCTTGACCTAAGGTGGTCATATTATTACTTTTATGACTTTGCCAGCCAAAGGGTGATCGTTGATCTTCAGCCTTGATAAGGAACCTAAAAGTTTACTAGAGATTATTACGTGCTTGGGGTGTTCTGGTCTTGCATCTGATGGAGATTTGCTGAGGTAAATGGTAGAGGCTGCTGCTTGTTTCGTAGTAGAATGTCTGAAAGCTTTCTAATGGTTATGCTGAGACAAAAAGACTAAACCCTTTCAGAACCATTGTATCTTGGAAGCAAATAACTTCTCTTTGATTTAACAGGCTCATAGCTGTACGGAACTTGTCGTAAGCCTCAGATAACTCATTGCATTCAAGGCCTTTGAGTTGGAGCCTGGACAAGTTTAAACTTTTAGGATCATGAAATGATTGTATCTTGCATGTAAAAAGGGCATTAGAAGCCGGGCTCGATGGCTCAGCCTGTAATCCTGCGCTTCTGGAGGCTGAGGTGAGTGGATTGCCTGAGCCCGCGGGTTCAAGACCCGCCTGGGCAACTTGGCCAGACCTCATCTCTACAATAAATCAAAAAATTAGCCAGGCATGGTAGTGTGCGCCTGTAGTTCCAGCTACTTGGAAGGCTGAGGCAGAAGGTTCGCTGGAGCCCAGCAGGTCAAGGCTGCAGTGGCCGGGAGTGGCCACTGCACTCCAGTCTGGGTGACGGAGTGAGACTCCAAATCAAAAAAAAAAGGACATTAGATTTGGAAAATCTTGGATGGAATGCTCTAGTTTGAATGTGGTTTGTTTGCCTCCACCTCATCTTATGTTGAAATTTCATTTCCATTGTTGGAGGTGTGGCTCAGTGGGGAATGTTAGGGTTATGGAAGCAGACTCCGAAAGAATAGATGAATGTTGCCCTGGGATACCATTGAGTGAATGTGTTCATTCTATTAGTTTCTGCAAGAACTAATTGTTAAAAAGAGCAAAAAGAGCATGGTACTTCCTTGTTCGTGTTCTCTCTTTCCCTCCCTTTGCTTTCTATCATGAGTGGAAGCAGCCTGAGGCCCTCACCAGAAGCTAAGCAGATGCCAGTGCCATACTTCTTGTATTGCCTGCAGAATCATGCACCAAATAAGCTTCTTTTCTTTATAGATTACTCAACCTCTAGTATTTTTTTGTAGCAACAGTTGCCTACATTTTGAATTGTTTTGTTTTTATCAGTTTGTTCATAATAATATCTCATCAGGAGTGTACTTTAGCTTCTTGTTAACTTTTAAATGAGTCTTACAGTAAAATGTAAACTGCTTCCTTTAAGTCAGCTGACATGCCTTAAAAGAATAAAAAAACAAAAACAGAAGTGAAAGTAACCTTCTACTCCTCCTCTGAAGATATATTCAGCTCCCTCTCCCCACCTGGAGCTGTGAGTCAGCAGCCTACCAGTCTCAGGGAAGGAGCCCATTCTGCATGCAGATCTCTCTGGAGCAAACTGAAGACAGACATTTGTCCTCAGGGAGACAGGTAGGTAAAGAAGAATGTAGAAAATGGAGTAGGCAGAGGTACAACAAAAGAACCAGAGACTAAAATAGAAACAAACCTAATAAAATAGTCATAAGGATCAGTCAGAGACACAGACTGATACATGCTAAGATAACAAATATGTGTTTGGCATTATTTTATACTAAAAAAATAGCTACAAATCTGGGAGAAGATGGAGTACAGACAAGAGACCATTTGGTAACCTAAATTATCAAAAAAATACAGTCTTCTGGAAAGACAGACTTTTTATGAAAAACAGTATTGCAACTGCGGGAAGGGCACTATTAAAATAGAACAATCCAACAATCAGAGCTACATGCACCTCAAAGGCCAGAAGGTACGATATTTTCTTTTATGGGGAAGGGTCAGCAAGCATAGAAGGAGCCTAGAATGAGGGAATGGGATAACGATGGAATGTTTTTCTTAAGGTCTTCAAATTCTTACCAGGGGTCTTTATAAAGGGCTTATATGCTGGGTCAGGAGGAGGTTAGGTCAAAGTCAGAAGACTAGAGGAAGAATAACTTAACTGATGTTTGTTCAAGTTAACTAATACTTTATTTCTGCTGATCAGTGGGAATAAACTGTTGAGTTAATCTTTTAGAGGCAAAAAACAATTGAGAATTTAAAAGGTCTGTGTCTGGATAGTGAAGTAAAAAAAGGAGACATGGATATTAGATCTAACTCATGTGGGTAAGAGAGGTTTCTGAAGTAGCCCTCTCTCAGAACAAAAAAAGAGTGGATGAATTTCGTTAACCATGGCTGTTTTTCAGGGTCAAACAACTTAGGTATGGTTTAACATTTTTAATATGACTCCTGACTAGAAAAGGGAGCTATTAACTTGACCTGGAAGATTAATGGAAGACTTCACAAATAGAGAAATTTGACTGGATCAAAAAGAGTTTATTAAATGTAATATGCAAGGTCACAAAATACCTTGAGATAGAGAAGGAAGATGGTAAACTCTGGTTTCTAGAGAATAAGAGTGAGCTTGATAGCATGAAAAGGAAAAAGAGTGATTGTGAAAGGAATTAGAAATCTTGATTGTTGCCAGATTATGAGGGGTCTTGAATGCCAGGGCCAAGTAGTTTTGACTGTGACGTAAACCAATGCAGAGTTTTCAAACTTCTGTAAAAAAGGAAGGAAATAATTTAAATATAATTTTCAGGATGCAGTGTGGAAAATCGACCACAAGAGGGAGCACAGAAATAGATTCGAGAAGAGTCAAAGAAATAAGACAAACTAATGCCCAATATGGAATAAGTATCCAACAAGGAGAACAGTTAAAAGGGGAGAATGAGGAAGAAAGGGGTTCCAAAGCATAAAACGTTGCCTACATCACTATTTTTTCATTAAATCTGAATGGATTTCCTCATCAAAAATTTCCTAGAAGAAAATGAAGCCAAATGGCTAAATCCACTGATTTCGAATGGATTTTTAATTGAATAAGCCATTTTACAGAACTAATCTAACAAGTTTATAGAGCAATGCCAAATTCAAAGAAATTATAAGATCAAAGATAAGAAGTAGAGACTAAGAAATAAACTAAATTCTGATAGAAACAAAATAAAGCAAGCAGAGCCCAAAGCATCCCATGATTAGCAGCAGAGTCACAACTCCTCAAAGATGTATGCTCTAACCAATCTACCATTGCCTCAAGTTACATTCCACCCCATTACTTGCTTATTTCTTTCTTACCTCTAAAAATACTGAAATTATTTTGCATATTCATGTATTTACAGGTTCATGGTCTGCTTCCCCTATTAAAATATAAACTCTCTAAAGGCAGGAATCTACTCTGTCTTATCCAAGATTTAATACACTGTACCTAGAAGATTTTCCAGCACACAGACAGTGCTCCACAGACAGTGCTAAATCTTGGTATTTTTAGCATATCATCACTAAATCTCTAATCCTTGTTATTACGTGATAAGATTCACTTAAAGGCATATTATCATGATGGGTACATGAAACAACAGTGATAGGCTGCCAGGATGATTAGGATGAAAATGTTGACAGACATGCTGACTTGGTAATTTGAATGTGAGTATCAGCTTATAGAGAAAATGTTTGAAAAAAAATGAAGGCAGAAGTGATACTAAACCATTAGAAGTAGATGGCATGAATTCATCAGTTATTTTCATCAGAAAACATTTACTAAGGTAGATATGCTGAATGCAAACATTTCTTTGAGAAATCTAGCTATAATATAAAAACAAAGCAAGTAAAAGCTTATAGAGTAGGCAGAATCCAGTCTGCATTGAAGTGAAATGAGAAGTCTTGATCATGTTTGCTTGTCTAAAGGGAAGCACCCAGGAAAGTAAGATGCCGAGGATATCTTAGACTCAAGACAGAAAACAAGACTTAAGCTTAAGGAGAGTTGAGTAGGAGCAGAATATTACATAGAGGTTAGGGACACTTCTTCTTTGGAGACTAGAGAGAAAAAGACAAGGATGAATAGCACAGTCTTAACTTTGAAGGTGAAACTATTGGAAGATGAGAAAGGTCTGAGCAGATTCTGGCTTCTATATTCTCTGGAGTCAGAAAGTGATATCACCAAAGGCTAGAGAAGCCTCAGCTCTTTGGTTTGTCTCTTCACCCACTGGTTCCTGCCTATGATGCTGAATTGCAGGGCCAAGGGGCTTTTTCTGACTTATTTATCTCTTCAAACCCATTGTGTAGCAAAGTGACTTGCACATAGGAAGAGATCAATAAGCATGTGTAAACTAGATGTCAAATTATGAAATGTGATGACTGATTTTCGGGATGGAAGAAAAGAGAAGAGTCAAAGAAGACTCTTTTTTTTTAGCTTATTTATTTGCTGTTTATTATGTACAAGGCAAGTTGACATCTAGATTCCACCAACCCATTTTTATTTTTATTTTCTCTTTTAATTTTTATTTTGAAATTGTGGAGTACAATTCAGGGTTAGGTATACAAATGTTCATTGTGCAGGTACACTTATTGATGAAGTATGCCCTCCCCTTCCCCAGGTGGATATCGATGACTGTCAATCCCAGCTATCCGTCCCCCACCTCCTTCCCCGCAGTTTCCCACTACTTTCAATCCCTTTCCTACAGTAATACGGCAGTTGTTCAAGGTCCACTTATGAGTGAGAACATGTAATACTCAGCTCTTTGTTTCTGTGAGAGATCACTCAGTATTATAAGCTCTAATTCCATCCACGTTGCTGTGAGTTCATGATTTAGTTCTCTTTTTTCTGAGTTGGAGTCTCACTCTGTCGCCCGGACTGGAGTGCTGCTCCCAGCCACCACAGCCTCGACCTGCTGGGCTCTGGCGATCCTTCCGCCTCAGCCTTCCAAGTAGCCAGAATTACAAGCACACGCTACCACGCCCAGCTAATTTTTTGATTTATTGTAGAGATGAGGTCTCGCCTGCCCAGGTGGGTTTCGAACCCGCGGGCTCAGGCAATCCACTCACCTCAGCCTCCCAAAGGTGTGGGATTACAGGCTGAGCCACCGAGCCTGGTAATTTAGTTCTTCTTTATGGCTGTGTAATATTCCACTATTTATATGTACCACATTTTTTTAATCCAGTCTTCTTTTGATGGGCAGCATGGTTGGTTCCATGTTCTTGCTATTGTGAACAATGCTGCGATAAACATACTTGTGCAGGTATCCTTTTTACAGAGTGACCTGTGTTCTTCCGCGTATACTCCCAATAGGGGGATTGCGGGATCATATGGAAGGTCAATTTTTAGGAGTTTTAGGAATTGCTACATTGATTTCCACAGAGGCTGTACTAGTTTGTACTCCCACCAACAGTGTAGAAGTGTTCCCTTTTCACCACATCCTCTCCAGCATCTGTTATTTTTAGAGTTATTGATGATGGCCATCCTGACTGGAGTTAGGTGGTATCTCAGTGTGGTTTTGATTTGCATATCCTTGATGACTAGTGAGGCTGAAAATTTTTTCATGTGTCTGTTGGCTGCTCATATGTCTTCTTTTGAGAAGTGTCTATTTATATCTTTAGCTCACTTTGTAATGGGGCTGTTTGGTTTTTTTTTTTCAGCACATTTGAGTTCCTTGTAGATCCTCAATGTTAGGCCTTTATCAGATATGGACATAGCTCTCTTGATGGTTTCTTTGGCTTTGCAGAAGCTTGTCAGTTTAATGAGGTTCCACTGATCTATCTTATCTCTTATGGCCTGGGCACTTCAGGTTTTGATCAGGAATCAGTTGCCAGTTCCAACTTTCATAAGAATGTCTCCTGCATTTTCTAAGGTTCTTAAAGTTTGAGGTTTTACATTTAGGTCTGTGATCCATTTAAAGTAAATTTTTGTATATGGGGATAGGTAGGGGTCCTGTTTCAACCTTCTGCATGTGGTTAACCAGTTTCCCCAGCACCATTTACTGAATAGGTTCTCCTCTCCCCAGTAGTGGGTGGTGGAGGCTTTGTCAAAGATGAGTTGGTTGAGAAATTGAGGTTTTGCTTCTGGGATCTCAATTCTATTCCATTGGTCTATATGCCTTTTCTTGTACCAATAGCAGGCTGTTTTGATTATTGTAGCTTTATAGTATAGTTTAAAGTCTGGGAGTGTGATACCTCCTGCTTTTTTTTTTTTTTTTCCTGAGGATTGTTTTGGCTATTCTTGGTCGTTTATGTTTCCATATGAATTCCTGTATTGTTTTTTTCTAGGTCTGAGAAGAATGTTGCTGGTAATGTGATGGGTATTGCATTAAATCTGTAGATTGCTCTAGGTAAAATGGACATCTTAACAATGTTGGTTCTTCCAGTCCATGAGTATGGAATATTTTCCCACTTGTTTGTGTCATCTTTGATTTCTTTGAGCAGTGTTTTGTAGTTTTCATTGTAAAGGTCTCTTTTTTAAGGACTTAAACACTGGAAAGATAAGAATATCAATTATTTTTCCATTTTTTATCTTTATATACAAGAATACAGTATGTAGTATTTTGAATTTGGCTTCTTTCTCACAACTCAATATCATGAGATTAACCTATATTGTGCATAACAGTGATGTTTGTTTTCATTGTTATATAACATTTCATTGCGTTTACATGCCACAATTTTTTTACCCATTTGTATGTGGATAGACACTTGAGTTGCCTCCATTTTTTGACTTTGTTGAATAGTGCTACCCTGAAGTGTCTTATGGATGTGTCTTGATGCCTAAGTGCATATACTGGCATATGCCTAAGGATAAACAGACACATGTCCACCATTTTATTTTATGTGTATCCATGACTCCTGTCTTTTTGGATTTTTCTTCCTGCCTTTGTGGTACTAATTGATATTGATATCGTATTATTCATTAGCTGGAATATCATTACCCTTTCTTGTATATGTCATGACTATTTTCCATTGTTATCTGATTCATTCAAAAATGATTTTCTGTTAACATTGCACATATTCATCCAATTCAGCACCACTGCCCCCCACACATACATGCACACACTATCCTCATCCACACAACACCATCTCCTATATTAAACCAGCTGGAATTTTAATTACAAACTGTTCTTAATTTGTACTTTATACAAACACAAATATTTTTACTAATAATTGTACTTGCTCCTTTCCTAATTGATTGACATATAATATTAGCCCCAACTAAAGTGGATGAAGAATATTTAAAATAACACCATAATATCATGTATTATTCAGTGCTGCAGCTAAGAACTCAATAATGGTCTTATTTTAGCTAATCTATAAATGCCATATTTTGTTTATTCATTAGACTCTTTTTATTCTGAGTATGAAAATTTTGCTAAGACATATCTAAACAGTCATAATATTAATATTAATATCAGTTTTAAAATAACATATACTATTGTAACTATTATTTAATAATTTTATAATTGTTTACAATTTAAACTTACAGTATAAATTTTATAATTTTATTAAATATAAGTATTTTATACTAATTCATACTGTTTTATTATTTTATAGTTTTATTATTTTATAATTATAATTTAATGATTTTATTTCATTTATCCCATTCAACATTTGATTTATACTTTCAAAGATTTTGTAATAATTATATTGTAATATTATAAATACTTTATTAATCATTAATACTTTTATCATCATTACTTAATCTGTTCAATATTTGGTATATATTTTCAACATGAAGAAGCAGGTCATATTGCATCTCTTTTTCTGTTCTTTGATCATTTTTCTCCCATCTTTTTTCTGATCTCGCCTCAAAATCCTATTAAAGTCAGGCAGTGTTGGCAGCACTTCTGGATCTACATTTCATGCCTCTTTATAACTCACCCTTTTCATTTATTTATCCTTTAAGTATGAATTCTGAAACACCCCTTAGTTGAACATCCTAGCGTCATAGGTGAAGCTTCAGGTGTGTCTGTGCAAATAATCAGCCAGAAAGAATACACCAATGGGAAACTAGGATGCAGGAAGTCTCAAATGAGTTGTTTTTATATCCAGACCATTCAGAATGTCAAATTTCAAAATTTGATTGAACACTTGACATCATTTATCAAATAATATTAGTATATTTATAAGAGAGTTTCTGAATAGTAACTACACCTCCCCTGTTAGAATTTCTCTGTGAGTGAGCCCAGGAATCCACATTTTTCAAAATGTCTTCAGGTGATTATTATATGAAATAATGATTTAGAGCAACTGCTTTAGAATGTTAACTCTCATTTTTAACTCTGAATTGACTTAAAGTCAAACTTATTAGATACACAAATATAACAGTTAAATCACACACAAAAGTGAAGACATTATATGCCCAATGCCTCCATTAGTTTGCTGCCATGTTTGCCTTTCCATGAATAAATTCCTGCTGGTTCTGAATCTATCTCCATAATACACCAAAGCTGTATGATAGACGGGAGAAAAAAAAAATCATCATTCAAATCACTATCTAAATTTTTCTGGCATCCAAAAGGAGGACAAATGATCTCCCTGTAGCATACAAGTCCTTCTTTGTGGACAACAGTAGAGATGACAACATTTTCACTCCTCCTCTTTCATCTTCCTACCACTCACATATCTTCATCTTCCTCATTTACATGACCCTAGCACATGATCTAGGGCATACAAGGCTACAGAGTATGTCTTGTTACCTTTGAAAACTACCAGAACAAGTTCCTGATACAAAGTTCTCATACACAAACACTATTTTATACATGTATCTTATACAGCAAGTCAGTGAAAACACATTATCTGGAAAAATATGTAATCCTGTGAACTCATTGTTAGATCCATCCTGGAACTAACAATGTTGACTTTTTTTTTTTTTTTTTTTTTTTGAGTTGGAGTCTCACTCCATCGCCCAGGCTAGAGTGCAGTGGCACGCTCACGGCCACCCCAGCATCGATCTGCTGGACTCAGGCGATCCTTCCACCTCAGCCTTCGAAGTAGCCAAAACTACAGGAGCAAGCTACCACACCTGGCTAATTTTTTGATTTATTGTAGAGATGAGATATCACAAAGTTGTCTGGGCTGTTCTCGAACCTGTAGGCTCAGGCGATCCTCTCACTCGGCCTCCCAAAGTGACAATGTTGACTTTTTATGTGACTGCAGAGAATTTCCTCCCAAACACCCTGGCCAAGAGAAAGGGGTTCCTGGTGTATTCCTTAACTATAAAAATAATTGCCTTCTAAAAAAAATACTGAACTGTGTTCTGGAACTACCTATATCTTGTAAATGCCTTTGCATTAAAACTCAATAGATATTGCTTTACTAAGTTCCATAGTTAACAGGGACTCAGTCTTTGGTGAAGATTAAGTATATGAATTAATTTCCACATTACTCTTTCTTTAGTTAATATAAAATCTTACTTATTCCATTTTTTACTGCTGATCAAAAGTAGTGTCCTTTAGGATACATGCTGATGCTTCCAAATTACTTACAGAGTATATTTTGTGGGTGAGAGGAGGCATATCAAAGTACTGTCATCTCCTCAGGGAAGTTCATCTTGAAGAATGTCTTCAGACCCATTACATGGTGCTCAGCCAACCTAACTCATAAAGACTGCAGAGAGAAGAGAGTCTGATAGTGTATTGGGACCCACATCGGCACCCCAGCTCCCAGATCCAGAATCTCCCTTCCACCATTCATTCCCTTTTTACCCCCTTGAAGTGATGGGCTCTGAGAATTAGCTAAATAGAAGCCTCACAGGAAAAAGGCAGCTACAACTTGTATCCTATTTTTAAGTTTCTTTTAAACTTATTTGGTGGTCAGTGACTGTAGGATTTCAAAGGCTGGAGAGGCCTTCCCTGGTCACAACCTCCATGTCTCTTAGAGGAAAGAATATCTCTTCTTGGAGAAAATAAATGAATAATAAGAAATTTAAAAAACTAAGCCTAGGACACTTTCAAGACACTAGAGAAGAAAAAACATAAAAATATCTCCTGTTACATTCATTCAGTACCAAAGTGTGAAAGTCATTCTCCATGTTAGAGCAATTTCCATGGATATTATTTCCCATTCATAGAAAAAGTATGAGAAAATGAGAAAAATCTTCAGAAGGTGAACCTGCAAGATCAAGGACTGTGGCTGCAGCTATTGAATGTAGTTTCAAGTTATAGACCAAAGAAAAAAGAGGTATGGTTTTTATTCAAGCCCTCTGTCATTTTTTATTTTATTTTATTTTATTTTGGACTGGCTTTGTTGAGCAGGCTGAAGTGAAGTGGTAGGATCATAGGTCTTTGCAACTTCAAACTCTGAAGCTCAAGTGATCCTCCTGCCTCAACTTCTCAAGTAGCTAGAACTATCGGTGTGCACCACCACACCCAGCTAATTTGTATTTGTTTGCTCTTTTATATAGACAGGGTCTCACTATGTAAACCAAGGCTGGTAGCAAACTCCTGGCCTGAAGTAACAACCCTCCAACCTATGGCTCCCAAAGTGCTGGGATTAGAACAGTGAGCTACCCTGCCCAGCCCAGGCACTCTGTCTTAATCAGTTCTTTCTTTACCAATGTCAGCTTCCATATCTTCACCATAACTTGATATATAGCAGTACAAAATCCTGTATTCATGCTCCCTGTAGTGGCTGGTCACCATTCCATTTTCAATCTTCATGATTTCCTGGAGATTGAAAACAGTCCCTCTATCTTGAAAGCTTCCCTTGTTCCTGTATTTCCATTCAGTTGTATAGCATCATCGGGTCTTTGGGCCTTGACCATCCATTCAGGCAACCCTTGTTTCTTTTCCTAATGTTTTTCTCTGCTATAGTTGCCAGCTTCCTAGTTACTTTAGTTCCTAGGCCAATAATAACCAGAAATCATCTCAACAATTTTACCTGCACTACCTAGAAAGAGATGAAGGCTCTAAATTAATTTCATGTCCCGAAAAACCCAACTACAATTACTGAGCATCCTAAGAAAGTTCCTTCTGCCAACAAAACATGAAATTAGGTAGGATAAAGAGTATCTTGAAAGTTATATGTGTCCCCAAATTTTAGCCATACCTACCTTATTCCACAGAATTCACTCCATAGGGCTGTTTCTCTCTTTACTCATCTTTGTATTCTAACTTGTCACACTGAACAATATGAACATCCATCCTTATAAGTTCTCTGGCGATCTCTTTTATGTCACCCATTATGGCTTTTCTCTCCAGGTTTTCATAAACCCTAAGAAATCCTGTATCTCTAGAAGAATGAGATGCTACCTTGACTTGATGGCAGTAATCTCATTTAGATCTGTCTTCCCTTCTGTGGAAATTCACCACATTAGTTCCACCTCCCACTGGGAACTGAGACTGTGGATCCAGCAGGGATTTTCAAAAAAATTAAATGATAGAAGTAGTTAACATTATTGAGCCACAACTCTATGTCAAACACTGAGGGAAGCATTTTATATATTTTTATCATTTGGTAGACAGACAGTGTAGACTCCATGATTCATGCCTTGTATATGCCCTCTCCTTATTTCTAGTTAATATAGTCTGGCAAAGGCAAAGGGATTTTTCAGATGCAATTAAAGTCACAAATCAATTGATTCTGAGTTAAAAGAAAGATTTTCCTGACTGGGCCTGACTTAATCAAGTGAAAGTCCTTGAAAGAGTGACTTGGTCTTTCCTTAGGGCAGATACTTCCCATTCCTGCTGGATTGAAAAGTAGGCTGCTATGTTGTGAGAGGGCCTATGGAGAGGGCTATGTGGCAAGTAGCTACGGGCAGCCTCTGGGAGCTGAGAGCACCCCAAGATGGCAGCCAACAAGAGAATGGAAACTAGTCCAGTAACCACAAAGGATTGAATTTGACCAACATGTATATTCTAGAAGCAAATTTTCTCCAGTCAAGCCTCTAGGTGAGAATACAACTCAGTTGACATCTGGATTGAAGTCTTGTGAGACCCCAAGCATGGACCAATCTAAGCTGTGCCTAGGTTTCTGACAGAAACTGTGAAATAAGCGAGGGCTCAGGAGAAAATAAGGAACATGCTGTTTAAAAAAAGAAGACGAGAAACCTTGTTATACATGGCAGAAAGGAATTGCATGCTATGCTTTGCAGCTACATGCATAGCAGAACTTGTAGGTGATAAAACTAGTTATAGTTAAAGAGACTTTGAGGCAAAGTGTTGAAGATGCTTACTGATTTCTTTTTACTGATTATAATAAAATGTAAGAAGAGAGAGATAAATTGAGGAACGAATTGTTAAACCAAAAGAAACCAGGCTACATAATTTTAAAGTTTCTGCCTCTCCAAAAGGCAAAACACATAAGAATTAAGAGATTCAGTCATGAATCTCTGCTGGATATGACTGTATGATCTTTTGCTAAAAACTTAGAAATATGAAAAGAACAGATTAATTATGCACACAAAATACCCTTAAGAGATTAAGAGTTTGCCTCATAGATATCAAACAAACCCAAAGCCCTCTTAGTAGGATGCTTTGGGACGCTTTCCTTTATTAATTTCAGCACAAGGCCAAGGTATAGAAGGGTTTATCTGAAAATTATCTGCAAATGTGACTTTTGTCTAATAGCATAAACCCCATTGAAATACATAGAAGACCACCAAGTCCTTGAAATAAATTAATTCAACAGGAACACTGCCAGCTTGAACTGAAAGACAAAGTGTAAAATGAAAAAGGTTCTTAGTCTCTTTCTCTATGCCCCAAAATTCTACTGGCAGAAAGTATGCTAATAAAACTGTACAGCTTTGAACATATGTCACCTTACATGAAAAAAGAAAGATGACTCAGAGGACAGAACAATGAGTGCAGAGAGTAAAACCAAGAACCACAGAGAATTACACTCAGATCTTGAAACTAGTAAAGGAACCCCACCTATAGTTTTCCCAGCAGGATTTCAGAACACTCATGGATAAATGACTTCTATTTACATTCCATTTTCCTCCTTTTTGAACCAAAATGCCTATAGCTGTTATCTTATAGGCTGCCCCCTCATTGTATATTAGGGCAATGGTGACAGATAACTTATATCTTTAGTTTCACAGGTCAATAGATGGTGACCAACAGTGTCTGAGAAGTATAGTTAACAGATTACATGCAGGACATTAATCTATACTTAGACCTGATACAGATCATGAGATTTTTGAAGTCAAGCTGATATATAGTGGGATGACACTCTTAGAACTGTGGATGGATTTACTTTTCAGGTGGAAGAGACATAAATCATTGGCAGCCAGAGAATAGATGTGGTAGGCAGACGCTAAGGTGACTCCCAATGATTTCCCACCTCTTAGTGGCCACACGTTTGTGTAATTACCTTCCTTGACCTGTGATTTGCTTTTAGCAAATACAATATAGGAAAGGTAGTAGATATAACTCCCATGATTACATTACTTTTTTTTTTTTGAGTTGGAGTCTCACTCTGTCACCCAGACTGGAGTGCAGTGGCCACTCCTGGTCACCGCAGGCTCAGGCAATCCACTCACCTCAGCCTCCCAAAGGTGCAGGATTACAGGCTGAGCCACCAAGCCCAGCTTACATTACATTTTATAATCCTCCACTTTAGCAAATTGGAACAAGAAATTTTTTCATCCTGGCTTGGAAGAAGCAGACTGCCATATTTAGAGAGGGCTTGTGGAGAACAGCAAGTGAAAAAGAATGGCGGGCAGCACCTAACAGCTGAGAGTGATCTCTAGACAACAGCCAGCAAGAAAATAGGGACCTCAATTCTATAACCAAAGAAGATAAATTCTACCAAGAATCTTAGGAATCTTGGAAAAAGATCTTTCCCTAGTTGTCTTAGTCCATGTGTGCAGCTATAACAGAATACCTGAAACTAGGTAGTTTATAAACAAAAGAAATTTATTTTCTCACAGTTCTGCAGACTTGGAAGTCCAAGATCAAGGTACCAGCATCTTGCAAAGGCCTTCTTGCTGCATCCTTTGAAGGGAAGGAACACTATGCCCTCACATAGCAGAAGAGCAAAGAGGCAAAAGGGGATGAGCTCACTTTTTTATAAGAGCATTAATCCCACCCATGAGGGACACACCCTCTTGTCCTTGTCACCTCCCAAAAGTACCGTCTTCTAACACCACCACAATGGGAACCCACGTGAGTTTTGGAATGGAGGCATGTAAGGCATAGCATCAGTGAAACCCCTGATGACACCACATTATCAGCCAACCCCTGGATTACAACCTGGCTAGACCCTAAAGCAGAGAACCTAGTTAAACTATGCCTAAACTTCTGACTTTAAAAAAACTATGATATAATAAGTGTGTGTTGTTTTAAAGAATTAATTTTGTGGTAATCTGTTATGTAACAAAAAACTAAACCATGGCATTTGGTCATCTCAATGAGAAATGTTTTTGATAAGGGCCATTTTAAGATTTTTTTTTTAATTTTTTTATTTTAAAGATGTGGGGTACAACTCAGGTATACAAATATTCATTATGCAGGTACACTTGTTGATGAGGTATGCCACCCCCTTCTCCAGACAGATGCCCAATACTACCAATCCCACTTCCCCGCCCCCCTCCTAGCAGTTTCCTGGTACTGCCAATCATTTTTTTATAGTATCAGGATAATTGTTCAAGTTTCACTTATGAGTGAGAACATGTGATACTCAGTTCTTTGTTTCTGTGAAAGATCACTCAGTATGACAGACCCTAATTCCATCCAGGTTGCTGTGAAGGGCATGATTTTGTTCTTCTTTATGACTGCGTAATATACCATTATGTATATACCACATTTTTTGTATCCAGTCCTCTTTTGATGGGTAGCATGGTTGGTTCCATGTTCTTGCTACTGTGAACAATGCTGCAATAAACATATGGGTGCAGGTATCTGGTTTTTTTGTTTTTTGTTTTTTAGGTTTTTTTGTTGTTGTTTTTTTTTGAGTTGG
>NW_007246005.1:21313-67631 GCF_000164805.1 Carlito syrichta
GACTGGAGTGCGGTGGCCACTTCCAGCCACTGCAGCCTCGACCTGCTGGGCTCAGGCGATCCTTCCGCCTCAGCCTTCCAAGTAGCTGGAACTACAGTCACGCACTACCACGCCTGACTAATTTTTGATTTATTGTAGAGATGAGGTCTCGCCAAGTTGCCCAAGTGGGTCTGGAACCCGCAGGCTCAGTTAATCCACTCACCTCAGACTCCCAAAGCACTGGGATTACAGGCTGAATCACCAAACCGGGTCCCAGGTATCTTTTTTATAGAGTGTTTTGAGTTCTTCCAGGTATATTTCGAGTAGGGGGGATTGCGGGCTTGTATGGAAGGTTGATTTTTAGATCTGTTAGGGATTGACACATTGTGGACTAGTTTACATTCCCACTAACAGTGTAGAAGTGTTCCCTTTTTGCTGCATCCTCTCCAGCATCTGTCGTTTTTTGAGTTATTCATGATAGCCATCCTGACTGGAGTTAGGTGGTATCTCAGTGGAGTTTAAATTTGCATTTCTTTGGTGACTAGTGAGGCTGAGCATTTTTCCTGTATCTCTTGGCTGCTCATATGTCTTCTTTTGAGAACTGTCTATTCATATCTTTTGCCCATTTTGTAACTATATTTGTAATTGTTTTTTTGTTTTGGGCATTTTTTACTTCCGTATGGATCCTAGATGTCAGGCCTTTGTCAGACATACAGTGGGCAAATATTTTTTTCCCAGTCAGTGGGCTGTCTCTTCACTCTGTCCATGGTTTCTTTGACTTTGTAGAAGCTTGTCAGTTTGATGAGGTCCCACTTGTCTATCTTATCTCTTATGGCATGGGCACTTGGGGTTTTGATCAGGAATTGGTTGCCAGTTCCAATTTCCATAAGGGTGTCTCCTGTAGTTTCTAAGGTTCTTATAGTTTGAGGTTTTACATTTAGGTCTTTGATCCATTTAGAGTTGACGTTTGTGTTTGGTGATAGGTAGGGGTCTTGTTTTAATCTTCTGCATGTGGTCAGCCAATTTTCCCAGCACCATTTACTGAATAGGTTCTCCTTTCCCCAGTGGTTGATGGTAGAGGCTTTGTTGAAGGTGAGTTGGTTGAGAAATTGAAGCTTTGCTTCTGGAATATCTGTCCTGTTCCATTGGTCCATACACCTGTCATTGTACCAATTTGTTTTGATTATTGTAGGCTTATAGTAAAGTTTGAAGCCTAGAAGTGTGATACCTCCTGCTTTGTTTCTTTTGTAAGGATTGTTTTGGCTATTTGTTGTCACTTACGTTTCCATATGAATTCCTGTATTGTCGTTTCCAGCTCTGAGAAGAATGCTACTAGAAATTTAATGGGTATTGCATTAAATGTGTAGATTGCCTTGGGTAGGATGGACATCTTAAGAATGTTGATTCTTTCAATCCATGAGCATGGAATATTTTTCATTTGTTTGTGTCATCTTTGATTTCTTTGAGCAGTGTTTTGTAGTTTTCATTGTAAAGTTTCATGTCTCTAGTTAGGAAGATGTCAAGGTATTTGATTTTTTTTCTGGCTATTGTGAATGGGATTGTGCTTTTTATTTGTGTTTCTGTTTGTTTTTTGGTGGTGTATAGAAACGCAACTGTCTTTTACACGTTGATTTTATACCCTGATACTTTGCCAAAGTCCTTTATCAGTGCAAGGATGTTTTTGACAGATTCTCTTGGGTTTTTGAGGTATAGAATCATGTCCTCTGCAAAGAGGGATGACTTGACTTCCTCTTTTCCTGTTTGGATACCGCTGATCTCCTTCTCCTGACTGATTGCTTTAGCTAGGACTTCCAATTCTATGTTGAAAAGGAGGGGTAAAAGTGGGCATCCTTGTCTTGTTCTGGTTTTCAGGGGAAATGGTTCCAATTTCTGTCTGTTTAGCAGTATGCTGACTGTGGGTTTCTCATAGATGGCTCTTACTATTTTGAGGTATGTTCCATCTATGCCTAGATGTTTGAGGGTTTTTATCAAGAATGGGTGCTGGATTTTATCAAAATCTTTTTCTGCATCTAATGATGTAATCCTGTGATTTTTGTCTTTACATTTGCTGATGTATTTAATTATGTTAATGGTCTTATGAATGTTGAACCAGCCCTGCATCCTGGGAATGAAGCCTACTTCATCATAGTGGATGATTTTTGAGATGTGTTGTTGAATCCAATTTGCTAGGATCTTGTTGAGAATTTTAGAATCAATGTTCATTAAGGATATTGACCTGTAGTTCTCTTTCTTTGTTGGATCTTTACCTGATTTTGGTATCAATGTGGTGTCAGCTTTGTAGAATGATTTGGGAAGAGTTCTATCTTTGTTGAGTGCTTGGAATACTTTCAGTTGGATTGGTATCAGCTCCTCTCCTCCTTGTATGTTTTGTAGAATTCTGCTGGAAAGCCATCTGATCCGGGGCTTTTTTTTTTATAGGTAGTTTTCTTATGACATGGTCAATTTCCTGGATTGTTATTGGTCTGTCTACGGTCTCGATTTCTTCTTGTTTCAACTTGGGGAGGTTGTATGATTTTCTTTTCCATTTCCTTGGGTTTTCAATTCTGTTTCTATATAAGTGTACATAGTACTCTCTAATAATCTTTTGTATTTCTTTGAGGTCAGTTGTGACTTTACCTTTTGCATTTCTGATTGTGTTTTGGGGGGGGTTCTGTCTTTTTCTTGGTCAGTCCAGCTAGGGGACCATCAATCTTGTTTATCCTTTCAAAGAACCAGCTTTTTTGTCTCATTGATTTTTTGTATTTTTTGTCTTCTCTGTCCCTAATTTGGGCTTTTATTTTGGTTATCTGGATTCTTCTGCTGAAGTTAGGGTTTGGTGACCTTGCTTTCCCAGCTCCCTTAGATGATTTGTTAGGCTGTTAATTTGTGCTCTTTCCAGTTTCTTCATATGTGTTTGTAGAGATATGAATTCCCCACTTAGAACTGTTTTCATGGCATCCCAGAGGTCTTAGTAAGATGTTTGTTAATTCTCATTTGTTTCCAGGTAACTTTTAATCTCTGTTCTGATTTCCATGTTGACCCAGGAGTTGTTTAGCATCATGCTGCTTAGTTTCCATGTCTTTGTGGAGTTTGGGAGAGCTTTGCTGGTGTTGACATTTATTTTTATTCCACTGTTGTCTGAGAAGGTGCATAGCAGGATTTCAACCTTGTAAAATTTGTTTATACTTGATTTATGGCCAAGGGTGTGGTCAATCTTATAGTACGTTCCATGTGGTGATGAGTAGAATGTATATTCCATGGTTGTTGGATGGGGTATTCTGTAGGTATCAATTAAGTCCATTTGGTCAAGCATCACATTAAGGTTCTGGATCTCCTTGTTGATTTTTTGTCCTTGTGATCTGTCTGGGGTCATGAGTGGGGTGTTTAAGTCCCCTGCTATAATAGTATTAGAGTCAATATCTTTTTTAAGTTTACCTAGAAGCTGCTTTATGAAAGCTGGTGATCCTATGTTGGTAGCATATATGCTTAGGATGGATATTTCCTGTTGATGGATTGAACTTTTATCATTATGTAGTGACCTTCATGTGTTTCTTAATTTTTGATAGCTTAAGGGCTATTTTGTTGGATATTAAGATTGCTATTCCTGCTTTCTTTTGCATTCCATTTGCCTGAAATTTTGTTTCCCTCCTCTTACTCTGAGTCTGTGAGTGTCCTTTCTGGTGAGATGAGTTTTTTGGAGACTATATATTGCTGCTTTATGATATTTTATCCATTTCACCATTTTATGTCTTTTCAGTGGTAAATTTAGTCCATTTACATTCAGGCTAATTATTGAAATGTGAGAGTTTATCCCTGTCATGAAGTTCTTATGGAGTTTGTTGTTGTTATTGCTGTTTGTTTGCCTTCTTTCTTTTGATTTTTGGGTTGATTCATTTGTGTTTTCAATCTTTTTCCGGCATTCTTGTGAAGGGTGTTGTCATTCTTTCTTTCCTTTCTTCTATGTTTAATAATTTCTTAAGTGTTTATTGTAGAGCTGGTCTGTAGGCAATATAAACTCTTAGGGATTGAATGTCTGAAAAAGATTTTAATTCTTCATCACAGATGAAGTTTAGCTAAGCTGGATAGGTAATTCTAGATCAAAACTGTTTATCTTCGAGAACTTTGAAGAATGGGCTCCAAGTTCTCCTTGCCTGAATTGTTTCTGTGGATAAGTCTGCTGCTATTCTAAATGGTCTTCCCCTGTAGGTAGTCTGACCTTTTTCTCTTGCTGCCTTTAGGATATTTTCTTTTATACCTACTTTGTTTCAGCAGATTGCTCTGTGCCTAGGATTTGGTCTACTCATTTGTCATCTTGCCTTGAATGGTCATGTTACTGAAGAGATGAGGGAAGTTTTCTTGAATAATTTCATAGAATGTTTGTTCCAGGGTGGTCTCTGTCTCTCTTTCTGCCTCAGGAAGTCCAGTTATTCTTAGGTTCTGCCTCTTGAAATAATCGCTCATCTCTTGATGGTTTTGTTCTGTCTTTTAAAACTTCTTTTATATGTTTTTGGCAGTTTGGGTTAATTCCATATTTTGGTCTTCAAGTTCTGAGATTTTTTCTTATGCTTGGCTAATTCTGCTTTCCATGCTTATCAGTTTGTTATTATTTCATTCACTGTATTCTTTGTTGTGGTTATCTCAGTTATCAACTCCTTCATTCTTCCCTCTTTTCTCTCCTTGATTCTATCTATTCTCTCTAGTAATGTCTTGACATCTGAGTTTGTGTGTGTTCTGAAGTCTGTATTCTCAGTATCTGACCTTCCAGGGGTCTGTGTGAAACCCATATTTTTCTTTTGGTTTTTCTTCATTTGTGTAGATTTTCCTCACTCTTTTTTAATTCTGTTGTTCAGGGATGGGGGGTAGGTTTTACTTCTGTTTGCTCAATCTCCTATTCTTTCTTATGTGTTTCCTCTGGCTTTGTTCAATACTGATGCTGGACTGTGGTGGGAGGTTATACTTTTTGCAGTTTTGAGATTTAGTTGAGGGGGGAACTGTGATTCAGAATCTATCTGCAGATCCCAGTATCCACTGACAGTTATCTGGGCCCCCTAGAACCCACTTTCCACTACGTTACAATCTGTGCATGCAGTGAGGGTATAGATTTTCTCCCTGAAAGCAAAATGAGGTAAGAAAAAGGAAAAGAATGGAAAAAGGAAGGAAGGGGGTGAGAGGAAGGTGGAAAGAGAAGAGCAAGAGGGAAAGAAGACAGATGTACCAACTAACAAATGAAAACAGACACAAAGACAGAAGTGAGTACAAAAAAACTAAAACATACAGACAATCATACAAACACACAAACTGACAAACACCCACCCCCCCATTGATGAACTCTCCCTCAAAACTTATACACAGATAGGAGGTCTAAGAAAAAAAATCAATAAAATAACAGTAACAAAGCAAGTATGAAAACGTTACCAAAAACTGAAAGAGAGAGAGAGCAAGGAAAAAAAAAAGCAAACAAAATGAGCAAAACAGACAGATAAAAAAAAAAAAAGCTTGCTCTGAGGTGGTTCCTATAAGTCCAACTTCCTTTCAGCTTTGATCTCCAGCCTGTCCCCTCTGCTCTCAGTGCAGGCTGATAGGGTTGCTCTTAGTGTGGGTCAGATGCCCCAGGCCTACTGTGGGAGAAGGGTGGATCAGATCTAGAGTCACCCAGCTTGCTGCCTGTCTAGTCTCCCACTCAGATCTGATGTATCTGTGTCTGATCCAGCATGGGGGAGGGGCTTCTGTCTCTCTGAGTTGATGAGAATACCTTAGGTCTCAAGTTGGAGGCTTGGTGGGGCTGGACAGGGCAATGCAGGTCTCTGCCTGGTCCTGGGACAGAGAAAATGACTGCAGTCAGTGTTTCCTCACTGGGGGTGGGGCTCCTTTCCTGCTCTCCCCAATCTTCTCTCTCCATGGATGGTATCAGGGCTCCAGCCACTTTGCTGTCACAAGTGATGGTGTGGCCCAGATGCCAGGTGATGAGAATCAGCTGTTTCAGGCAGGCTTGTCTCAGGAGAGTCTGAGAAGAGCTGACACTCCTATGCACCAGCAACTCCAATCTCAGAGTGGTAGGGAGTTGCAGTCAGTGCCAGAGGAGAGCCCAGGTGCATTAACCCAAGTCTCCCCTCAGACAGACTTTCACTCACCCACCAGCACACGCCTACTCATGCAGAGAGTCTTTATGGCCACTGGCTTTTGTGGAGACTCTCATAGTCTGACCGGTCCCATTGCCATCTTGCCGGAAGTCTCCATTTTAATATGTTTAAAAAGATAAACAATCCCAGGAGATTAAGGATGTCCACAAGGTCACACAGGTGGCAATGAACAGAGACCTCTAAATCTGGCTCTTTTCCTATGACACTATGTAGTCTCATAGCAAAGAAACCATGGTTGCCTCTGCAGTCACCCATCTAAACCAAAACTTTCATATCTTTGTTTCTGATGGATAAAGGCGTCTGGAAATATCTCTCTTGTTTGCCTTTCACCTCTAAGAATAGCAGCCCTTTAAATTTATTTAACATTTCATAGTTTCTTACTTACATAGAGTAAATAGAGGCCAGGTCCAGAAGCAAAATAAACTCAAGGTTTTATATAAAATAGAAGAGAATCTCAATTTCAGTAATCCTTTTATCAAAATCCTTATCTCTTCCCACCCAGATAGATTGAAAAAATGAAACCCAGTAAGTTACATGTGATTTCTGTGCATGAGCATATTTTTTTTAATATAAGAGGCTATATTTTCTTTTCTTTCTCTTCATTAACTTCAATTTTTAAAACTCTCAAATCCTTTATTAAACGTCGATGCTATCAAAATCAGAGTTCTTTATTCTCTGTGTTTTAAAAAAAGAAATCTTGCTTCCAGGCAAGATCGACAGAACAGGTCGAACTGTGAGAATCTTTGCAAAGGCAAGTGTCCATAAATATTCTCTGCATGAGTAGGTGTGTGCTAGTGGGTGAGTGAAAGTATGTCTGAGGGGAGACTCGGGTTCATGCACCTGGGACTCTCCTCCAGAGGTGACTGCAACCCACCACCACTCAGAGATTGGAGAATTGGGCATATAGGATCATTTGCCATTCTCAGGGCTCTCTTGAGAGGAGGCAGCAGAGAACAGCTACCCCTTACCACCTGGCACCTGGTTCATACCATCACCTGCAGTAGCAGACCTGGAACAAGCAGGAGGAACCATGGAAAAGGCAGGTCATAGATATCTGGGATAAAATTCCAATGCTGGTGATGAGATGCCCATGGGTGCCATCTTTTAGTCCTGGGAACAGGCAAAGACTTGTATTGCCCCACCCAGTTCCACCTAGTCTCCATCTTGGGACCCAGAGTCTACCTTATCCTCAGATAAGACAGATGCCCTTCCCCCACACTGGATCGAGCCCAGACACATAGATCTGAGTGGGCGACTTGACAGCAGCATCAGCAGCAAGGAGGGTGAATGTGATCCATCCTCCTGCATCAGTAGGCTATGGGCCATCTGACCCACACTGAGAGCAACCCTATCAGCCTGCGTTGAGAGCAGAGGAGTGGGGTCAGAAACCAGAACGACTCCTTAAGGCAGAGGCCTGAAAGAAACCTGGAGTCACAGAAATGGCCACAGAGTGAGTTTGGTTTCTTTTCTTGTTTGTTTTTTGTTTCAGTTTTAGGGTTTTTTTGTTTTTATCTTTCTTTCTAATTTTGTTTACATTTTTGTACTTGCTTTGTTTCTGTTATTTCAGTGTGTTTGGTTTTTTTTTAGGTTTTCTGTTATATATGGGTATTTTTGGAAGAGAGTACACACCAACGGGGAGGGGGTTGTTTGTTTATATGATTTTCTATATGTTTTTGTCTTTTTTGTTTTTTCTGTTTTTGTTTGTCTCTCTGTTTATTTATTAGTTGGTATGCCTGTCTGTTTTCCCTCTGCTTCTTCTCTCTCTCTGCCTCCATTTTGGCTTCCTCTTTCCTTTTCCCATTATTTTCCCTTTTCTTATCTGATCTTGCTTTCAGGAGGCAAACAGACACTCCTGCTGCATGGACAGGTAGTAAGGCAGTGACAAGTAGGTTCCAGGGGGCCTACACACCTGTCAGTGGATATTGGGATATGCAGATAGCTTCTGAATCACAGTTCCCCCTTAATTAATCTCAAAACTGCAAAAAGCACAGGCCCCCCACCCCTAGTCCAGGTTCAGAACTGAACAAAACCAGACTATCTAGATAAGGAAGAATAGGAGATTGAGCAAACAGAAATAAAAGCTATCCCCCTCATCATTGAACAAAAGAAATAAAGAAGAGGTTAAAAAAAAAAAAGGAGAAAAACCTACACAAATGAAGAAAAACTAAAGGAAGAATATGAATTTCACACAGACCCCTGGGAGGTCAGCCACTGAGAATACAGACTTCAGAACTCAAACACTGAAGAGCTCCCGAAATGACTGGCTTCAAACCACAAATCCAGATATCAAGATATTAGTAGAGAGAATAAATAGAAATAAGGAGAGACGAGAAAAAAATGAAGGAGTTGATAACTGAGATAATAGCAATAAAGAATACAAGGAATAAAATAAACAACAAACCAATAAGCATGGAAAGCAGAATTAATCAAGCAGAAGAAAAAATTTCAGAGCTTCAGGACCAAAATATGGAACTAACCAAAACTGTTTAAAACATAGAAAAAAAGCTTAAAAAGACAGAACAAAACCTCTAAGAGATGAGCAATTATTTCAAGATGCCAAGCCTAACATTAATTGGAATTCCTGAGGCAGAAAGAGAGACAGAGACCACTCTGGAACAAACATTCCATGAAATTATCCAAGAAAACTTCCATCATCTAACCAGTGACATGACCATTCAAAAATAAGACATTCAGAAAACCCCTGTAAGACAACAAATGATAAGACCAGCTCCTAGGCACAGAGTAATTTGCCTACGCAAAGTAGGTATGAAAGAAAAAATCCCAAAGACAGCAAGAGAGAAAAGTCAGACTACCTACCAGGGAAGACCAATTAGAATAGCATCAGATTTATCTATAGAAACCTTTCAGGCTAGGGGAACTTGGAGCCCAATCTTCAAAGTTGTTTATCTCAGAGATAAACAACTTCAACCAAGAATTACCTACCCAACTAAGCTAACTTTCCTCAGTGGTGGAAAATTAAAATCCTTCTCAGACATTCAATCCCTAAGAGTTTACACTGCCTCCAGACCAGCTCTACAAGAAACATGTCAGAAAGTATTAAACACAGAAGAAAGGAAAAAAGGAATGAAAATGCCCTTCATAAGAATGCAGGAAAAAGACTGAAAACACACATGAATCAACCCAAAAATCAAAAGAAAGAAAACACATAAACTGCAGCAACAACAACAAACTCTATAAGAACCTTATGACAGGAACAAACTCTCACATCTCAATACTTAGCCTAAATGTGAATGGACTAAATGCACCACTGAAAAGACATAGAATGGCAAATTGGATAAAATATTGTGAGGCTACAATATATTGTCTCCAAGAGATTAATTTCACCAGAAAGAACACTCACTGGTTTTTTTGAAAGGATAAACAAGATTGATGGACCGCTAGCTAGATTTACCAGGAAAAAGAGAGAAAAAGCCCAAATAAACACAATCAGAAATGCAAAAGATGAAGTCACACCTGACCCTGAAGAAATACAAAAGGTTGTCAGAGATTATTATGTACACCTATATGGAAACAAACATGAAAACCTAAATGAAATGGAGGACTTTCTTACATCTCAAACCTCCCCAGGTTGAAACAAGAAGAAATCAAGACCCTAAATAGACCAATAACAATCCAGAAAATCAACTATGTTGTAAGAAACCTACCTCAAAAAAAAAAAAAAAAAAAAATCTCTGGAACAGATGGCTTTCCAGCAAATTCTATAAAACATACAAGGAGGAGCTGATACCAATCCTATTGAAAGTATTCCAGGCAATCGAGAAAGAGCTCTTGCCAAATCATTTTATGAAGCCAACATCACATTAATACCCAAACCAGGTAAAGATACAACAAAGAAAGAGAACTACAGGCCAGTATGCTTAATGAACATAGATACTAAAATTCTCAACAAGATTCTAGCAAACTGTATCCAACAACACATCTCAAACATCATCCACCATGACCTGCATCTTTGGGATGCAGAGCTGATTCAATATCCACAAGACCATAAACATGATCAAATACATCAACAGATGTAAAGACAAAAACCACATGATTATATCATTAGAAGCAGGAATAGCTTTTGATAAAATCCAGTCCCAATTCTTAAAAACCTTCGAACATCTAGGAATAGGTGGAACACACCTCAAAATAATAAGTGCTATCTATGAGAAACCTTCAGCCAGCGTACTGCTAAATAGACAAAAATTGGAACCATTTCCCCTGAAAACCTGAACAAGACAAAGATGCACACTCTCACCCTCCTTTGCAACATAGTTTTAGAAGTCCTAGCTAGAGTAATCACACAAGAGAAGGAGTTCGGGGGTATCCAAATAGGAAAAGAGGAAGTTAAGTTATCCCTCTTTACAGAGGACATGATTCTATACCTCAAAAACCCAAGAGAATCTGTCAAAAACTTCCTTGCACTGATAAAGGACTTTGGCAAAGTCTCATTGTATAAAATCAATGTGCAAAAGTCAGCTGCATTCCTATACACCAACAATAAACAAACTGAAACCAAAATAAAAAGCACAACCCCATTCACAATACCCACAAAAAAAGTGAAATACCTTGACATCTTCCTAACCAGAGAAGTCAAAAATCTTTACAACAGAAACTACAAAGAAATGCTATTTTGCTCAGAGAAATCAAAGATGACACTAACAAATGGAAAAATACTCCATATTTATGGATTGGAAGAATCAACATTGTTAAGATGTCAATCCTAACCAAGGAAATCTACAGATTTAATGCAATACCCATTAAATTACCAGCAGCATTCTTCTCAGATCTGGAAACGACAATACCAGAAATCATATGGAAACATAAATGACCACAAATAGCCAAAACAATCCTCAGAAGAAGAAGAAAAAGCAGGAGGCATCACGTGTCCAGACCTTAAACTCTATTATAAAGCTACAATAATCAAAACAGCCTGGTATTAGTACAAGAATAGGCATAAAGACCAATGGAACAGGATGGAGATTCCAGAAGCAAAACCAACTCATCTTCAATAAAGTCTCCACCACAGGAGAACCTATTCAGTGACTGATGCTGGGAAAACTTGTTAACCACATGCAGAAAATTAAAAACAAGACCCCTATCTATCACCACACACAAAATCAACTTTAAATATATCAAGGACCTAAACATAAAACCTCAAACTATAAGAACTTTAGAAAATGTAGGAGACACCCTTATGGAAATTGGAACTGGCAACCAATTCCTGATCAAACCCCCGAGCACCCATTCTATAACATATAAGAGAAAGAAGTGGGACCTCATCAAATTGACAAGCTTCTGCATAGCCAGATAAACCATGGACAGGGTGGGGAGACAGCCCACAGACTAGGAAAAAATATTTGCCAACTATATAACTGACAAAGCCTAACATCTAGTATCCACAAGGAACTCAAACATGCCAAAAAGAAAAAAATAAACAGCCTCATTACAAAGTGGGCAAAAGATATGAGTAGACACTTCTCAAAAGAAGACATGAGCATCCAACAGATACATGAAAATATACTCTGCCTCATTAGTCATCAAAGAAATGCAAATTAAAACCAAACCAAGATACCACCTAACTCCAGTCAGGATGGCCATCATTAATTACTCAAAAAACAACAGATGCTGGAGTGGATGCAGTGAAAAGGGAACACTTCTACACTATTGGTAAACTAGTACAGCCTCTGTGGAACACAGTGTGGTGATTCCTAAAAGATCTGAAAATTGACCTCCCATATGACCCCACAATCCTCCTACTGGGAATATACCCAGAGGAACTCAAATCACTCTATAAAAAAGATTCCTGCACACATATTTATTGCAGCAATAGTCACAATAGCAAAAATGTGGAACCAACCGTGCTGCCCATTGAAAGAAGACTGGATGAAAAAAAAATGTGGTACATATACACTATGGAATATTACACAGCCATAAGGAAGGACAGAATTATGAACTTCACAGCAACTTGGATGGACTTAGAGGCTATCATACTGAGTGATCTATTGCAGAAACAAAGAACCAAGTATCACATGTTCTCACTCATGAGTGGACCTTGAACAACTATCATAATACTATAAGAAAGGGATTGACAGTAGTAGAAAACTACCAGGGGAGGGCACGGTGTGATTGGCAGTAGTGGGAAACTGCCAGGCGAGGGGAGACACACCTCATCAACAAGGGTAACTATAATGAACATTTATATACCTAACCCTGAATTGTATCCTACATATTTAAAATTTAAAATGTTTTTTAAAAGTATATTTAATATCTACTCTGTTAGCATTTTTTAAATATACAATATATTGTTATTGACTATAAAAATAAAAATGTCAATAGTACACTGCTAATTTGATATCGTTGTAGTACTCATACCACTTAAGAGTACAGTTATATCAATTCTAAATTTAATACCAATGCAATAAATGCTCAAGTAAGACTATCACTCAGAATTTAATGGTTTTTTAAAGTTAAGTGTTATTTCCATTGAGCATGGCAACAATTTCTGAAGTCCAAGAGCCTTATAAGCCTCCTGTGTTCAAATAACACTTCCAAGGAGACATTTATATTACTAGGAACCAAAAGACACTAACAGTTATATACACATTCACAGATTGCATAGTAGTAATAACAATGATATTCGTTGTTATTGCTCTTAATTTGACGTATTTCTAGTTGTACAGAATGTCTCTGTAAATAAAAGGAAGATAGGAAATCTCCTTCCTCTATCTTTCTACAATTCTATTCTGCTAGGGATTTTTCATTAAGAAGATTTACATTATTTATAAAGCATCACTCTGGAATTTTGCTACAAAGCATTAAAAAAAGGGCAGACCTTATGAAGCTCATAGATTACCAAGAGAAAATAGAGACAAAAAATTGAACAAAGTTTCCTTTAATGATAATGGAATCAGCATCATGTAAAACTTTTTCTACAGTTTCACATAACTCAGAAAGGAGTTCAGTTTTTAGCAGAAAACTGAAAGAAATTTTCCTCTGTAGTCAAAGATAAATTACCTTTAAAAAAAATCAGAGCAAATGCCCAGAGGGAAGCAATCAGCAATCTTAGCTGCCATTGACTCTTCATTTGACGTTCCCTCTCTCTGCCTCACAGTTTCAAATGCTATTTCGTCCAAACCGGGGATAACTTCCTGGATCATTGGACTCCTGCTCTCCTCTTTTTTTTATTTTAAAGAAGCACACATGAACAATTCAGGATTAGGTACATAAGTGGTCATCATACAGGTAATGTTTGGGTACCCTTATTGATGTTATGTGCTCCCTC
Organism: Carlito syrichta; assembly: GCF_000164805.1. Lineage (NCBI taxonomy): Eukaryota > Metazoa > Chordata > Mammalia > Primates > Tarsiidae > Carlito > Carlito syrichta. Next base: position 34,718 of record NW_007246005.1, read on the forward strand.
CCACTCCCTCCCCTGGCATTGTCCTACTACTGCCTGTCCCTTTCTTATAATATTATGATAAATGTCCAGGGTCCGCTTATAAGTGTGTATAAATAGTTCTCAGATCTTTGTGTCTGTGATAAATCACTGAGTATTATAGACTCTAATTCCATCCAAGTTGGTGCAAAGACCCTAATTTTGTTTTGGTTTATGGCTGCATAATATTCCATCATGTATATGTACCACATTTTCTTTATCCAGTCCACGTTCCATGGGCAGCATGGTTGGTTCCATGCTTTGACTATTGTGAATAATGCTGCATAAACATGCATGGGCAGTTATCTTTTTTATACAGTGATTTGAGTTTCTCCAGTTATATTCCCAGAAGGGAGATTGCTGGGTCCTATGGAAAGTTGATTTTTAGCTCTTTTAGGAATCTCCACACTGTTTTCCATAGTGATTGTACTAATTTACACTCCCACCAGTAGTGTAGAAGTTTCCTTTCCCCCCGCATCCTCTCCAGCATCTGTTTTTGTTTGTTTGTTTGTTTTGTTTTGAGTTATTGATGATGGCCATCCTGACTGGAGTTAGGTGTTATCTTGGTATGCTTTTAATTTGCATTTCTTTGATGATTAGTGAGGCTGAGCATTTTTTCATGTATGTGTTGACTGCTTGTAATGTCTTCTAAGAAGTATCTATCCATATCCTTTGCCCACCTTTTGATAGAGTTGTTTGTTTTTTTTTTCCTTTTGGCACGTTTGAGTTACTTGTAGGTCCTGGTTGTTAAGCCTTTGTCAGATTTACAGTTGGCAAACATTTTTACCCATTCTGTGGGCTGTCTCCCTGCTCTCTTAATGGTTTCTTTTGCTTTGCAGGAGCTTTTCAGTTTGATGAGGTCCCACTTGTCTATCTTATCTTTTATGGCATTCTCTTTTGGAGAGTTGATCAGGAATTGGTTGCCTATTCCAGTTTTCATAAAGGGGTTTCCTATGTTTTATTCTAAGATTCTTATTGTTTGAAGATTTACATTTAGTTATTTGATCTATTTAGAGTTGAGTTTTGTATATGGTGATAGGTAGAGGTCCTGTTTCAATCTTCTGCATGTTCTCAGCCAGTTTTCCCAGGACCATTTACTGAATAGGTTCTCCTCTCTACAGGAGTTGTTGGTGCCTGTGCTCCTCTTGAAAAAGATTTATGAAGACTACTTCCTTTAGTTTACTCAGAATAAAGGTGGCATTTTTTCAAATGAACTAGAAAACAGGCAAAAAAAAATGGAAAAAAAAAGTAGAAGTCTAGAAGAAGAAAAATTTACAGAACACATTCTTTGGTGAATTATTTAAAGTGTTCAGCCTTTTCCAGGCACTTTTTTCTGTCCTCAGGACTGAAAGTTGAATAAGGCAGTCTCTGCTCCCAGGAAATACAGTCAGTGAAACAAGGAAAAATCAGAGAAGACTATGAAGGATTACTATCAGAAGTGTGTGGTAAATGTTTGACAACCAGCTCTTTTGAACAGACAATTCCTGGTTTGTAGCATTTACCTATTTCCATTATATAAATACACTCTCTATGGCCACTTATAAGTTACAACTTCACTTGAGAGTTTGGAAGCAATGCACAATAATACATCATTATACAACATACACACACACACACACACACACACACACACACACACACACACACACACACACGGTCTGTCTCCCCACTCCTCCCTCCCTCTCTCTCTCCCTCCTTCATTCCCTCTCTCCCTCCCTTTCTCTCTGCCTCTTCCTCTCCCTCTCTCCAAAATCACACACACATACACACACATATACACACAGTAACACACACACACATATATATACAGCACGAAAGTGGATTGAGCAATGTAGATAATAGTGAAATAGAGCAAAATCATTAGGAAGTGATGGCTTTTGAGTTTTACTACCCTTTTTTCATATACTTCAATTATAAATCTATGTCCGTCTATCTGTAATTGTAAATCTATATAATTTTTATTGAAGTGAAATTCACAAGACATGAAATAACCATTTTAAATTGTACAGTTTAGTAGAATGTAGTAAATTCACAATGTTGCCAAACAGCTATCATATACCAAAGCATTTTCATTACCACAAAAGAAAGCCCTATACTCCTTAAGCAGTCACTTCCTATTTCCATCTCCTCAAAGCCTTCGCAAACACCAGTCTGCCTTTGGTCTCTATGAATTTAACTATTCTGAATATTTCATATACTGAGACTCATGTAATATTTTACTTTTTCTATCTGGCTTCCTTCACTTAGCATAATGTTTCAAGGTTCGTCCACATTGTAGCAAACATCAATACTTCCTTCCTTTTTACGGCTGAATATTTTATCATATAGACATACTACATTTTGTTTATCCATTATCAATTAATGTGCATTTGAGTAGTTTCCATCTTTTTGCCTACTGTAAATAGTAGTGCTATGAACACTTGTGTACAAGTATTTGTTTGAACACCTGTTTTCAATATTTTAGAGTATATAGCTGGTAGTGAAATCGTTTGACCACGTGGATATTCAAACTTAAAGTTTTGAAAGAGCTAACAGACTGTTTTCTATGACAGCTGCATCTGTAAGTAAGATTGACGTATGGAAGACTGACTTTCTGGGTATCCTTGGCAACTATTGTTATTTTTTATTACATTATTACTATTATTATTATTATCATCATCATCATCTGGGTAAGTGTGAAGTGGTATTTTAGTGTGATACTGATGACAACTTCCTAAGACAATGATACTGAGAATCTTTTAATGTGCTTGTTAGTCATTTCTACAATTTTCTTGGAGAAATTTCTAATGAAATACTGTGCCCATTTTTTACATGAGTTGCTTTCCTATTGTTGAGTTGAAAGAATTTTTAAATATATTCTGAATATTAAAACTTTATCAGATATATAATTTGCAAATATCTTATCCCATACTTTGAATTGACTTTTTTCTTCCTTTTTTTTTTTTTGTCTTTTTCCATTAATACATTAGAGTTGTACATATTTGGGGGCAGATTTTATATTTTGATACATACAAAATATATTGATCAAATTAAGAAAATTGGAATATCCATCCCCTTTAACATTTCTCTTTTATGTCATGAATATTCTAATTCTTTCCTTTTGTCTATTTTGAAATATAAATAGTTTTTGTTAACTATAGTCAATCTACTGAACTATTAAACAATAGATCTTATTCCTTCTATCTAACTGTATTTTTGTCCCAATGAACCAATCTCTCTTTATCCCCCACCAACTTTCCCAGCCTGAAATCTAAGACCTAAAGCTATGAAACAACTAGAAGAAAACATTGGGGAAACTCTTTAAGACATTTTGTTCATACTTGTATTTTTTTAGTTTCAATTATATTTATTTTTGCTCTCATCTTTATGAATTCTTGATGTAGGCATTTATTGCTCTAAACTTTCCTCTTAGTACTACTTCTACTATAAGCCATTGGTTTTGGTATGTTGCCTCAGCAGATTCCTTTGTTTCAAGAAATTTTTCTATTTTCTTCTTAATTTCTTTATAGACCCGCTGATCATTCAGGAACATATTGTTTAATGTTCACATGTTTTTATAGTTTCCAAGGTTTCCCTTGGTTGTACTGAGACACTGCCAGGGGAGTGGGGGCACACTTTATCAATAAGGGCACCTGATCTCAAACTAGGCAAAGTGGGGACCAAAGTCAGGCACAAACTTTACCTGTACAATGACCATTTATATCCCTAATCCTGAATTGTACTTTACATCTTTAAATTAAATAAATAAATAAATAAATAAATAAATAAATAATTTTAAAGTCCTGATTTGACCACCCTAAAAAAAAAGTTCACATGTTTGTGGATTTCCAAGTTTTCCCTTATTACTGATTTCTAATTCAACTCCATTGTGGTCTGAAAATATACTTCATAAATTTTTGATTTTTTTGAATTTGTTGAGATTTGTTTTGTGTCATCACTTTTTTTTTGTTTGTTTGTTTTTTGAGTTGGAGTCTCACTCTGTCACCCAGACTGGAGTGCAGTGGCCGCTCCCGGCCACTGCAGCCTCGACCTGCTGGGCTCCGGCGATCCTTCTGCCTCAGCCTTCCAAGTAGCTGGAATTACAGGCATGGGCTACCACGCCCGGCTGATTTTTTGATTTATTGTAGAGATGAGGTCTCGCTGCCCAGGCGGGTCTCGAACCCACGGGATCAGGCAATCCACTCACCTCAGCCTCCCAAAGGCGCGGGATTACAGGCTGAGCCACCGAGCCCGGCTCACTTGTTTTCTATCTTAAATAATATCCCCTGCACTGATGAGAAGAATGTATATTCTGTGGAAGTTTAGTGAAATGATCCGTAATTGTCACTTAGCACTATTAGGTCTAGTGTGTATGTTACCTTCACTGTTTTCTTATTGATTTTCTGCCCAGATATTCTGTCTATTACTAAGAACAGGGTGTTGAAGCCCAATACTATTCTTGTATTGCAGTCTATCTCTGTAGATCTATTAACATTTGCTTTATATACTTGGGAGCTTCTATGTTGCATACATAGACATTTATAATTGTTTTATTTTCTTGTTGAATTGACTGTTTTATCATTCTATGGTGACTTTCTTCATCTTTTTTAAGATCTTTCATAGGCATTCTATTTTATCTAACATAAGTATAGTTTCTTCTGTTCTTTTTGGGTTCAAATTGTATGAAATATCTTATTTCATCCCTTAACTTTCAGTCTCTGTGTGACTTCATAGGTAAAGTGGGTATCTTGAAGGAAACATATAGTTGTGTCTTGTTTCTTTATGCATTCAGCCTCTCTATGACTATTAATTGGACAATTGAGATAAGTTACATTTGGTTTCAATTTTGATAAGGACTTACTACTGTCATTGTGTTGCTTGTTCTTTCTTTTGATACTCCTCTTCTTTTTTCCTTTCTTACTGTCTTCCTTCATAGTTAAGTGACACCTCTGGTAGTATGCTTTAATGTGTGTTTTTGTTGTTGTTGTTGTTTTAGTGAATCCATTATAGGCTTCTGCCATGAGGTTGACAGAAGCATCATGCAGTTATATATAAAGTTACTTTAGGAAGACAGCAACTTATCTTAGATCACAAATAGAAGAATAAAAACAAAGAGAAAAGCACAACTAAAAATTCTATGTTTTAACTTCATTTCCCCACATTTTGACTTTTAGTTATCACAATATGTCTTTTTGTATTACCTATCTCTTAACAAGTAGCTATACCTATTATAGTTTTAGATATATTTGTCTTTTGGGCTTCATTCTAGAATTATAGGTGAGTTTCACATTTCAAGTATAATAATACAGTATTCTGGGCTTGTTCATGTACTTAATTTTACCAGTGACTTTTATATCTTGAAAAGTTTTCTTTTTCCATGTTAGTGCTTTTTTCTTTCACATTGAAGAGACATCTGTAGCATTCTTGCATTATGGGTCTAGTGACGGTGAATTATCTCAGCTTTTGTCTTAAGAAAGACTTTAATACCTCCTTCATATTTCAGGGATACTATTGCTGATACAGTATTCTTGAATAATGGTATTTTTCTTGGATCACTTTGAAAATGTCCTTCCATTTCCTCTTGGCCTTTATGGCTTTCAGTGAGAAGGCTGTTATCAGATGAACCGGAGCTCCATCATACATCTTTTTTTTCCTCTCTTGCTGCATTTAGGATCTCATTTTGTCCTTGATCTTTGAAAGTTTGGTTGTTGTATGCCTTGGGATAATCTTATTTGAGTTGAATCTTTTGGGTGTTCTCAGACCTTTCTATGCCTGGTTATTTATATCTTTTCCAAGCTTTTGAAAGATTTATGTTTTGAGGTTTTAAAGTAATCTTTCTACCCATTGCTCTTGCTAAACTTCTTCTTGAGTACCAATAATTCTTATTTTGGTCTTTTGGGGTAATTTTCTGTATATTGTAGTCAGTGTTCATTCCTTTTCAAACTTTTTTTTTCTTTTTCCCCCTGACTGTGTACTTTCAAATTCAAACTCATTGGTCTTCAAGCTCATTCCTCTGCTTGGTTCATTTTGATGTTGAGACTCCAAAAATTCTTCAGTTCTGCAAATGTGTGTATCAGTTCCAATAGTTCTCTTTGATTTCTTTATTATTGTTAAATTTGATAAATTTATCTGATAAATTTCTAATTGCTTTACCTGAAAATCACTGAGTTTCTTTAAAACTGCTATTTTAAAATGTTGGGGATTGGCGGAAGGATCGCCGGAGCCCAGCAGGTCGAGGCTGCGGTGGCCGGGAGCGGCCACTGCACTCCAGTCTGGGCAACAAAGTGAGACTCCAACTCAAATAAATAAATAAATTAATTAATTAATTAAATAAAATGTTGGGAGAGTGCACAGAACGCCATCTCAGGGTCAGTTACTGGATTTTCACTTACTCCTTTTGAGGAGATCATGGTTCCTTGTTTGTTCTTTTTTCTTATGGGTATATGTTTACATCTTTGCATTGAATAAGTATTTATTTATTCCAGTTTTTTTTTTGGCCTGGTTTGCTTTGGGTTTTACTGAATATATTCTCTTAGTTAATAACACTAGGTCACTGTCTATTTTTTGGGTCTAGGTGGCACCTTAAGTCCAGGTTTACCTTGGCTCTAGTAAATAATCATACAACTGGCTGTCCTGAATGGTAAAAGTCCCAAAAGGATTATCCCAACAAGGTGGGAAGGGGTTCATGGCCATAGAACTTGTAGAACATACCTCTTATATGGTGGTGTTGCTGAACAGTCATCCTGATTTGGCATCCCCTTTGGCAAAGTACCAGAGCATAGATTCCTGGGCTGGTAATCTCACCTCTTTCCTTTGTCTTTGCCTGTCCTCAGGGATATTTGTCCCTTTAGGCAGTCACAGTGCTTCATGTAATTTAAGGCAAGGACAAGTCTACTGTTGGGGAAATCAAGAAAGTGAGGACACTGACTGACAATGTCAATTTTACTTTTTCCAGTTTTGAAACTGTGAGTTGGTAGATTTTTCCAAATGCTTAGTACCAAGCAGAATAAGGGAGAGGGGGTAATCACAGATATTAAGGTATGATTCTTATACCACATGCTCAGAGGTTTTCCACTTCAGTGTGGCCCCAAGAACTGTCCATCCTCATGCTTAAGGTCTGGGTTGTTATGAAAATCTCAGTGTTGCATATTTGGTTTTGGTTTATATGGGGAGAAGTCAAGCCAGTTTGCCTCTATAACACAAGAGGCAGAAATCTACAATTTTTGTTTTAAATGTGTCTTTTTCATCATAACTCTTTAAGAATATCTCACTATGTATAAAATTCCTGTAAGTGATTTTCTTTCACACATTTAGATTCCATTCTCTTGTCTTCTGGCTTTCACTACAGCTGTTGAGAAGTTAGATCTCTGTTAGGATTTTAAAGGTAACCTCTGCTTTTCTCTAAATGCCATGTTTTTGTAGTTAGGTTATGTTTTCTGCAGATTCAGTCCGATTTGTATGAGGAGTATAAATTTTATCTTTCTTTCTTGAGGTTTGCTAAGGTCTCAAGTTTTGTCTTTAATTTGAAATGGAAGTTTCTATTCATTATTGATCCAAATTGTTTACCTCTATCAAATATTCATTACCTAGTAAACTCCTTTAGGCTTTAAAAAATTAAGCTAGCTATTTTAGACATTTTTCACTTGGAAAGGTTGGCCTGAGTTGCTGAATTTGCCAGTGATGTATAGATTCAAATTTTAGAGACATTGAGGAACATGAAATGCACAAGGTGAAGAAAACTGTAAAATGGTGTCTTAATCTGTTTTGTAGTACTATGGCAGAATGCCAGAGACTTGGTAATTTATAATAAACAGAAATGTATGACTTACAGCTCTGGAGACTGGAAAGTTCAAGATCAAGGAAACAGCATCTTGCAAGGACCTTCTTGCTATGCCATCATATGGCAGAAGGCAGAAGAGGAAAGGAGAAAAAGGGGACCAAACACAACCATTCATAACAATATTCATCCCACCCATGAGTGCAAAGCCCTCATGGCCTAATCACCTCTTAAAGATCTCACTGCTTAGTACCTTTATAATAGCAGTTAAATACCAACATGAGTTTTGGGGGGAACAAACATTCAAACCACATCAGATTACATGAAAGCAAAATCTAAAGGAGAGATGGTAGGGGGTCAAAAAGAAGTAAAATTAAAGAGAAATTTATGAGGATATATTGAAAACACATAATGTACTAAATTCACATTAGGAAGAATAAAGATAAAGACGACTGGCTGGAATATATAATAGTGCTATTAACAGGACAGTAATTACAGGAAAAGGGAAACATGAATAATGTATGAACTTGAAACATGTGAAATTTTATCTCAATTGTTATCCAAGGATATATGCTGAAGGCAGCTGGGATAAAAACATAACATTGATAAAACATTGGATACAGGAGAGTATATGGGTCTACCCGCCTAAGTGTAAATAGCATCAGCATACAGATAGCTATTTATGTAATAAATAGTTGGTAACAAAAGAAAATGAAGAGTAAGGAGTGATTCACAAGCATAAACCAATTTAGAAGTGCTTTTGAAAGAAAATGAGAGCAATTAAATATAAAATGACCCAGGAATAAGTGAGAGAGATAGGAAGGGGACCAGGCAACTCAGGTATAACAAAAGCTAGTAAAGAAAAAGTAATCCACTGGTGGCATCACTCTTCAAAAAAAAAAAAAAAAATCAAGGTACCAAATTAATGCATATTTTCAAACTTTGTCTATCAGTTTAATGCTTTCCATGCAATTGATTCTGTGAAAGACTACGAGCCAAGATCAGGCTATTAAGTCGCAACTCACCCTAGTAACTAAAAAGGCAATCCATGTTGAGAATACCCACAATGATGACTTGCACACATTAAAAAAAAAGTTTTAACAAAAAATATATGTTAGAACAATTAAAGAGGGAATGAAAAAGTTTTGAAGATGTGTTCTATTGTACATTTACCCTTCTGGCCATGTGGCTAACAAATGCTAAATTCAGAATGCTAAATTCAGGCTAACTGAATATCTGTTTTTCACACATGTCCAAAGCAGAGCAAATCGCTGATGAGCTTTTGCTAAGAGACAAAAGGAGACAAGATCTCCAAGAGATGTTGACGGAAGTGGAATTGGCTATTGAGTACTGGTTGCCCAAGCTGCAGAAACATCTGGGTATGACCTGTGCCCCAGCTTTAGAGCATCTAGAAGAAGACCTCCAAAACCTGAAATCCCAGGCACAATATCGATAGGAGGAAAGAGCTCTGGAAAAACTGTTTAACATGTCACACTCAAATGGTCTTTCAGAGATACAGGAGTCTCAAATGGAGACAACAAGGAAAAAGCAGAATCAGTCAGAACAAGCACTGCAGGAACGAAGTGACTTGTCAGAAAGAAGGCATCAACCGAAAGAAGTGAGTAGGAAAGAAGCCAAGCTGAAGCAAGTAGTAAACATCCCTGAAGAGTACTGCCAAATGTCTGAAAAGCCCCTAAAAGAAGTAAGAGAAAGCCAGGCTTGGTGGCTCAGCCTGTAATCCCGCGCCTTTGGGAGGCTGAGGTGAGTGGATTGCCTGAGCCCGTGGGTTCGAGACCCGCCTGGGCAACTTGGTGAGACCGCATCTCTACAATAAATCAAAAATCAGCCGGGCGTGGTAGCGTGTGCCTGTAATTCCAGCTACTCGGAAGGCTGAGGCGGAAGGATCGCCGGAGCCCAGCAGGTCGAGGCTGCGGTAGCCGGGAGCGGCCACTGCACTCCAGTCTGGCGACCAAGTGAGACTCCAACTCAAAAAAAAAAAAAAAAAGAAGAGAAAACATACAGAGAGAACTCAACCTCATGAAGGAAACATGTTCCCACAGTCAAACTCTGCCAGATAGAGATCTGATGAGAAAGGCATCTGAAAGGTGGGCCCCTGAGGAAATTTGCAAGACCAGCCACCAAAAAGCCCTGACAGAAAATGGAGAGGAGCTACTCAGTGAACCCAAGGAGTTCTCATTCTTCAGGAACAGAAGCGATTTTAAAGATCTTCAGGTGACTGACTGCCAGAGAGAGAGCTATGCCATTCTGACTAGCATCACTGACAAGAACAAGAATGAAGAACAGCCAGGCTCAGGGCCTCAGCCTGTAATCTGGCGCTTTGGGAGGCTGAGGTGAGTGGATTGCCTGAGCCCGCGGGTTCGAGACCTGCCTGGGCAACTTGGCGAGACCTCATCTCTACAATAAATCAAAAATTGGCTGGGCGTGGTAGCACGCGCCTTTAGTTCCAGCTACTTGGAAGGCTGAGGCAGAAAGATCGCCAGAGCCCAGCAGGTCGAGACTGCAGTGGCCGGGAGCATGCCACTGCACTCCTGTCTGGACAACAGAGTGAGACTCCAACTCAGAAAAAAAAAAAAAAAGAATGAAGAACAATTACTGAGTGCTGAGGAGGAGGTCAGGATATTCCTAGAGTCTGTGATGTCCTGGGAGATATCTGCTCCTGAAGAACAGCTTAAAATACTGATCTGTTTCATGCAAATGTCGAATCAAAAAACAAAAACTTATGATACTTGGATTAACATTTGCCTCAAAGACTTGGATCTGCAGAATTTTATCGTAAACACTGTCAACTTTTGCAAAAATTCTTCCATTTATAAAACTAAATTTATTAAATCTCAGTTGCACAGTCTTCTAGATACTTATATCTACAAAGTGAAAAACTTTCCTCAGGCTCACTACATCAGGCAGTAGATCTACCAGTCAGAGTCAGAGGAAGAGCAAGTCAACATTTCTCAATTCTCTGAATTAATTAAAACCTTAAAAGAAACCCAGAATGACCTCATGGAGATAAAAGTGAAATCTGAGTCCCCAGAAACCATGGAGGAAACTGTCTGTACTGCATGTACTTTGAATTGTTCAATTTTGATCAGTTTGCTTTATAAAGATTCCTCATAAGAGGTAAACTTTAGCTTCTTGTTAACTGTTAAATTCAGGATTTACAATAAAATGTAAACTGTTTCCTTTAAATTAGCTGATATGTTTTAAAAAAAATAAAAGAAACCAAAAGCAAAAGTGAATGTAACTTTCTACTTCCTCCCCTGTGGAGTATTCATTGGGAGGCACAGTCTGACCTGAAACTTTGAGTCAGCAGCCTACCAGTCTCAGGGAAGGAACCTGTTTTCCACACAGATCTTTCTGGAGCAAACTGAAGACAAGAATTGGGCCTCAAGGAGACAGGTAGGTAAAGAAGAATGGGGGGAAACGGGATAGACAGAGATACAACAAGAGAACCAGAGACTGAAATAGAAATGGAAATTGATGGAAATAATCATAAGGATCAGTCAGAGACACAGATCAAGACATACTAAGAACACACATATGAACTGGGCATCATTATTGGTCTAAAAAATAGCTACAAATCTGGGAGAAGAGGGAATACATAATCAAAACAGACAAGGAACCGTTTGGCAATTAGTAATATAAAAAATCAGACTTATGAAAAGATAGACTTTATTTGAAAAGAGTATTGCAACCAGGGGAAGGAGACTATTAAAACAGAACAATCCAACATAAGAGCTATAAGCACCTCAAAGGCCAGGCAGAAAGAGATTTTCTTTTCTGGGGAAGGGTCAGCAAGGCTACAGGAGCCTAGAATGAGGGGATGGGATAATGATGGAATGTTTTTCCTGAGGTCTGCAAATTTTTAGCAGAAGTCTTTTAAAAGGCGTTATATGCTGTGTCTGGAGGAGGGGAGGTCATAGTCAGAGACAGAAGACTGGAGGAAGAGTAGAAGCTTAACTAATTTAGGTCAAGTTAACAAACTCTTTCTTTCTGTTGATCATTTGGAAGAAACAGTTTAGTTAATCTTTCAGTGGGAAAAAATGAGAATTTAAAGTGTCTGCATCTGGATGGTCATAAGTAAAAAAAACCAGAAACATGAGTTTTAGATCTAACCTATCTGACTTAGAGTGATTCTCAAAAGTAAACCCTATCTCAGAATACAAAAGCATGGATGAATTTCTTTAACATAACTCTTTTTCAAGGGCAAAGAGCTCAGATAAATTTTAATATTATTACTATGATGCAGGTGTTTAGTAAGTGGTCTTGCAAGCATTGAAAAGAGAGCTGCAAACTTAATCTGGAAGATTAATGGAAGACTTCACAAATGAGAAACTTGAACTGGATCAAGAGTATAAATCCACAGGCAGATAATATGGAGAAGGGTTTATTTAATGTAATATGCAGGGTCAAGAAATACCCTGAAGTGGGGAGGGAGGATGGTAGAATGTGGTTTCCTTTTTCCTTTTTTTTTTTTTTTGAGTTGAAGTCTCACTCTGTCACCCAGGCTGGAGTGCAGTGCAGTGGCACAGTCATGGCCCCCGCATCGCCTGCTGGTCTCACGTGATCCTTCCTCCTCAACCTTCCAAGTAGCTAGAATTACAGGCATGTACCACCACGCCCATATAATTTTTTAATTTATTGTAGAGAAAAGGTCTCAGGAAGTTGCACAAGCTGGTCTCAAATCTCTGAATTTAGGCAATTCTCTCACCTCTACCTCCCAAATTGCTAGGATTACAGGTGTAAGCCACCATGCCTAGCCCTGAGTGTGGTTTCTAAGGGAAAAGAGAGAGCTAGATACTAGGAAAAGTAAAAAGAGAGGTTATGAATGGAATTAGAAAGATTGATTATTGCCAGATGATGAGGGGTCTTGAATGCTAGGGCCAAGTAGTTTTGACTGTGAGAAAAACCAATGCAGAGTTTTCAAATTTTTGTTTAAAAAAAAAAAAGGAAAGAAAGGAAAACAAAAAGAAATAATTTAAATATAATTTTCAGAATATGTTGTAGAAAACCAAGCACAAGAGAAAGCAGAGAAAATAGACTCAAAAGCAACTCAGGAGAGTCAAATAAGGCAAATTAATGCCCAATATAGAATAGGTATCCAATAGGGAGAACAGTTAAAAGGGAAGAATGAGGAAAAACAGAGTTCCAAGGCATAAAGTTTGCCCACTTCACCATTTATTCATCAAATCAGAATGGATTTCCTCCTCAAAACTTTTCCTAGAAAAAAATTTATCCAAATAACTAGAGACAGAAATTTAGAATGTGTTACCAATTGAATAAGCCATTCTGCATAGTTGATCCAAGACCATAGAGCAACACCAAATTCAAAGAAATATATGATCTTGGATAGGAGGCAGAGACTAAGAAGTAAACTAAAATTTGATAGAAATTGGAAATAACCAGAAGAGCCCAAAGCATTCCATGATTAGCAGAAGAGTCACAACTCCTCAAAGAGGAGTTCCATGCTCTAAACCAGTGGTCCCCAACCTTTTGGGCATAAAGGAGAGATTTCATGGAAGACAATTTTTCCACAGAATGGAGGTGGGGGTGGGAAAGGCTTTGTGATGAGTCAAGCATATAACATTGATTGTGTACTTTATTTCTCTTGTTAATACATTACATTTTAATAAATAATGAAATAAGTATACAACTCACACAAAATAAGGCTTGAAGAGAAGTGGGAAATAAAACAATGGGTGGGCCACATGCAGACTTAATTTAGAATCCAATTCTAAATTAAAGCCTGCCACCAGATGCAGCTAAACAATTGAAGTTCATCTAATTACTTGCCACTCACTGATAGGATTTTGATATGAGTCTGTAAGCAATCAATTCATTATAGTCTCTGCAGTCAAACCTTACCACTAATGTTAATCTGTATTTGCAGCTGCTCCGCAGCACTAGCATCAACACCTCAGCTCCACCTCAGATCATCAGGCATTAGATTCTCATAAGGAGTGTACAACCTAGATCCCATCCATGCACAGTTCATAATAGGTTTTATGCTCCCATGAGAATCGAATGCCACCACTGATCTGACAGAAGGTGGAGCTCAGGCCTCAATGGGGGCAATGGGGAATGGCTGTAAATACAGATGAAACTACATTCACTTGCCATTCACAGGCTACAGACTTGCTCTAAAGAATCTAAAGTAACCTCAAATTACTTTCCACCCCATTTCTTTGTTCTGAAATTATTTTGCTTTTTCCTGTATTTACAGGTTCATGGTCTGCTTCCCCTATTAAAATGTAAACTCTCTAAGAGCAGGGATCAAGTCTGTCTTATACATCATTCAACTCTCAATGCCTAGAACATTTCCCAGCACACTAAAAAGTCATCAATAAATATGCATAAAATAAATCTTGATTTTTTAGCATATCTTCACTAAATCTTGTATTTATGTTATTATGTGATCAGGTTCACTTAGAGGCACATTATTGTGATGGGTATAAGAAAGGAGAGATAGTCAACAAAGATAGACCACTAGGAAGAGTAGTATGAAAATGTTGAAGACACATCCTGAATGTAATTTGAGTGTGAGTATCAGACTTATAGACAATCATTTTTAAAAAAACATTTTTAGAAAACTTCTGAAGACAGAAGTGGTACTAAAACATGAGAAATGGATGGCATGAATTCACCAGTTCATTTCATCAGGAAACATGTATTAAGGTAGATATGCTGAATTCAAATACTCTTTTCAGAAATCTAACTGTAATAGAAAATCAAACTAAAAAGACTTACAGGTTAGGCAGAATCCAGTCTACATTTAAGTAAAAAGAGAAGTCTGGATCATATTTTCTTGTTAAAAGAAAAAAGAAGAAGAAGAAGACGCAACCAGGAAAGTAGTATGTTCAAGATATCCTAGACACAATTTAGAGAAAACAAAGCTTAAGAAGAAATGGATAGGAACAGAATTTCGAGGACAGAGAGTATTACACAGAGGTAGTAACACTTCTTCCTTGGAGACAAGAGAGAAAAACACAAGGATGGATATATCATAACCTTAACTTTGAAGATGAAAATATTGGAAGTTGAGAAAGGTCTGACCATACATTGGCTTATAATTTCTCTAGAGTTAGAAAGTGACTCACCAAAGGCCAGAGGAACTTCAACTAATGTTTTGTTGGTCCCTGTACGCTCAGGTTCCTCCCTATGATGCTGAATTGTAGGCTCAGAGGACTTTGTTTGACTTTTCTTTTTTCTCTTCAAACCCAAGGTCTAAGAAGTATTCAATAAGTGTGTGTAAATTAGATGTAAAATTTGAAAATGTGATGTCTTTTTGGGGGAGAGAAGAAATGAGTCAAAAATGACTCTCTTTGAGGACAAAAACACTGGGAAGATGGGAATATTATAAATTGTTTGACTTTTTATGTTTCTTTATGTAGAAGTATATACCATGTATTCTTTTGTTTTGGGCTTCTTTCTCAGAACTTAATATTGTGAGATTAACTCATATTGTTGTTCATGGCTCTGATTTTTTTCATTGTTGTCTAACATTACATTGCATGAATATGCCACAATTTATTTACCCATTTGGATGTGAATGGACATTTGGGCTGTTTCCAGTTTGTGACTGTTTTGAATAGTACTGCCATGAACATTCTCATGATGTGTTTAAGGCATAAGTGTATTGACATATACTTAGGCATGAAAATCTTGACTTGTTTCTACCATTTTATTAGATGTGTTTCCATGAATTTCTGTTCTGTTTGGATTATTCTTCCTATCTTTGTGGTACTGATTGAAATAGACTTCATTGTATTATTCCGTTAGGTAGAATATAATCACCTTTTTTTATGTATCATGACTCTCCTCCATTGTTATCTGATACACAAAAATAAGTTTTATTAACTTTGCATATTTTCACTCAATTCACCACGACCACTACACACACACATTATCCTCATCCATACAATTCTGTCCCCTATATTAAATCAGCTGGAATTTTAATAGCAAACTATTCCTAATTTGTAATTATACAACCGCAATTATTTTCAATAATAAATTTACCTGCTCCTGTACTATTTGGTTAGTATATAATATTAGGTTTCAAATAATATGTATTAAGAATATTTTAAATAGTGCTAAGTAGTTTTTCAATTTTTTAAATTAATTCTTTAGAGAATTTTTTTTAAAGTGCTGCTGCTAAATGCTCGATATGAATCTTCTTTCAATTTATCTGTAACTAATATCATTACTTTATTCATGAAACTTTTTTATTCTAAGACTATAAAAACTTTGCCAGGACATATTTAAGCAATTAATAATAATGTTAGTATAAATATCATTAATTTAATAATAACCTATAATAATGAAAGTATTGCTTTACTATTTTAATAATTTTATAATTTTATTTACAATTTAAATTTATATTATAAATTTTATAATTTTATTAAATTTAAGTATTTTATAATTATGCTTATAATTTAAATATTTCTTAAATTTTTATTTCTATTGCAATTTATTATCATTGAATTATTTTATTATTATTTATTCTGTTAAACATTTGATGTGCACTTTCAAAAATTTTATAATAATTCTATTATTACAATATCATAAATGGGTTTACTAATTTTATTATTGTTAATTATTCTGTTCAACAATTGGTGTACATTTTGAAGTATCAGGTCTTACTGCATTGCTTTACAATGCTTTTCTATTGATTCTTTGATCATTTGTCTCTCATCTTCTTTCTGACTTCTCACATTTATACTAGAGTAAGCCAGCGTTGGCAGCACTTCTGGATCTATGCTCCATGCTTCTTCATGATTCACTGTTTTCATCTCTTTGTCCTTATTTAAGGCTAAATTCTGAAACCCCCCTCCCCCTTAGATGAACATTCTAGCATCATACTTAAAGCGTCAGGTGTGTTCATGTAAATACTGAGCCAGAAAGAAGTCTTCATTTGGAAACTAGTGTTAGAGACCGAATAACGCTCATCTGCTAACCCTCAACACCAATAAATTGAGAGGAGAAAATTGGTAGAAAGAAGTTTAATTTTGAATTTGAATCCAGGGAGCAAAATGTGGCTCCTGGTCTTTCTAAAATGGTTCTGTTCACCATTCAGGTTTTACACTCTGCTTTTATAAGTTCAGAGATGTTTGTACCTACTATATATTGACTATGTGACTAGCAGAGCATTGTATAGGACTTAAGTTACAGCCGCATTTTGTTAATAATCACATTTATGGTTTGCATTCCCTGGGACCAATAACCAAAGGTAACTAACAGTTTCTTATCAGTAACACCAGACAGAAGTGTTAATCAAGCTTGCTATAGAGTAAAGGGAGTTAAAAAGGCCTGAGACATTATACATTACTACATGTTGTTATATGCAAAATTTATACAAATAACAAAGTTTATGACTGTATTAATTAAAAAGCTGTACAAACTACAAGACTTACGGTTACCTTAATACTATATTTTTCAAACCTATGACTACTAAGAGAAGGGAGTAAATGGGGACTTACATCTTTCATTTAATTGGGCACAGTCTGCAGGAAAGTTAAGGATTCTTTGAAGTTATTTACTGGCAGTGCATAGGAGATAAGAGGAAGCACTCCTTTTGTTAACTCTCAGGAATGTGGGTACTCCCAGGAGCACTAGAAGACTTGCCATGCCCTTCTGGGGGTTGTGGCAATATGGAGAGACATTAGCAGGTCTCCTTATCATTTCCCCACTGTCAGCTGAAGCCCTGATATCTATCACGGGGGTTAGGGTTTTTTCCTCCTTAGCTAGCTTTTATCCTTTATAAGCTTAGTTATGAAGGCAGAAATTTTAATAATACATCACATACAAAGTGTGATGGCTAACAATATTAATATTACTATTATAAACATGGATAAAAAGAACTTCTCCATACCTGAAAGGAGGTCCTGTAACTATTGGGAGTCAAGAAAACATGTTGGAAAACCAGAGACATTTCCAAGCACTTTTTAGCATAAGCATCTGCATTGCTTATAGTATTAAGGCTCATTTTCATTTGGCTTAGCATTCCCGTGAAGTTCCTTGATTTATCTGGGATGAAAGTGCAGCACTCAGTATGAATAATGGCACATGTGCCCCCTTGACAAGCAGTAAGAATATTTAAATCTGGCTGGACTTAGTGGGGCAGCTTGTAATCCCAGCATTTTGGGAGGCCGAGGCAAGTGGGTTGCCCGAGCCCGCAGGTGCAAGACCTGGGCAACTTGGCGAGACCTCGTCTCTACAAAAATAAAAAAATTAGCCGAGCATGATGGCATGGCAGCCTGTGGAAGGCTGAGGTGGAAGGCTCTCCGGAGCCCAGCAGGTTGATGCTGGGGTGGCCGTGAGCATGCACTGCACTTCAGCCTGGGCACCAGAGTGAGACTCCAACTCAAAAAAATAAAAAAAGAATATTTAAATTTATCTGGTTTGAAGCACTGTCTTACACATTAGAGTCATTTCAGTATTAACATTATGCTGCTTTTGCTTTCGTTCAGGGCTTGCTGCATGAATTTAGCTAAAGCTTTGATGTAGAGGGATTTTTTAGCCCTCCACTGAGTAAAAAAAAATTGAGGATATAATTGTACCATTTGAAAACAGAGTTAGTTCATTGAGTGTGCAGATAGAGCAAGTTGGCTATTTTTGCTTTTTTGTAGAGAGCTGTATTTGTGATCTTGGGCCCATGGAAAGGCCAGAGTGCATTTACCAATTTATCTGGGGGAAAGTCAAGGCCATAAATTGGTACCACAGATCCACCAAGTCCCACTGGGAGCTCACCAGTATATTCCTGGCCTCTGAGTCCAACTGGTGGCAAACAAATCACTGTCCTTAAGGATGATAAGGTTTTGGCATTGCTCCAAAGGGACCCAGCCCATGTGTAGGGTTGTATTTAAAAGATGCTGCTTGGAGTGTTTTTTGTTGTTCCCAACACAAGGGGACTGGTTTGTTTACTTTACCACATTCAGGTGCGAAGCATATTACTTTATCCCATATCTGAGGGAAACCTTCCATGGTTTGATAATTGAGACCTGCAGCTTTAGGCTTGTGTTGATTTTGTTGGTTAAAAATTATTATATTGTTTTGTATGGTGTATTGGTACAACAAGGTAAAATTATGGCCTAGTTCATTTACAGTTTTCTTAATGAGCCATTGTTGTGAGCTAATTTTGGTTAGGTTATTACTATTAGCTGGTCTATTTCCCACTCTGAATTCCAGGATGTACAGGGCTAACTGCTTTCATTCAGTACCCTAAAGGGGCGAAATCTGACATGAAAGGCCAGAGGTTCCTGAAGCTGAAAGTTGCTCACAAATTCAGCAATTTGAATAATTCAATGTATTAGCTGTTTTAGCCTAGGAATAGACTCATTTTAAATACACATTTTCATTGACATTTATAATATAGGGTAATAGAATAAGAATAGTGAGAGTCACTTTGCTTAAAGAAAAGCCTTAAGTCCTGTACCGGCTTTACTGTCCACTGAGGCTGTGGCACTTTTCCTGGAACAGGGTCTTTCTGTTCAGGCGTATACTTTTTTCCTGGGAATGGTGTACTCAAGGCTTGATGCTCGCAAGCTTTAAGGTGGTAGGAGTCATGAGTAGGACATTGTAGGGTTCCTTCCACTTTTTTCATAGTTGTTGGTTGAGTTTTTTCTTTCTCCAGTCTTTTAACAGCACTTGCCCCCATGGGCGGAAGGGATGGCTGGGTTCACTATGGTTCAGGGAGTTTCTAGGGAAAGCAAATTTATGAACTGTAGTTAAAATTTGTCCTAAATGCACGATATATTTTTTAATGAGTACATTATGGTCTATGTCTGTGGCCCCATTCCCTTTATAGGTGTAGAAGTGTAAGAAAAAGACCTACTATAAACAATTACAAAGGGACTTAATTCCTCTTCAGGGACTGACTTGGTCTGTGAGCAGTGCTATACCAAATACCTGTGTTTTGTTTACTTGTGTCTTCTGAGTTTGGCAATTACTGCTTTTAGTTTTGACCACATTGTTCTTTGCATGAGACATGCTAGACATTTTTAATTCACAAGTTCATAAGTTAAAAAGTTGTTTGACTATTATTTCAGTGGCTTTGGTTAGTTAAAGAGTGGTATTGGGCCTTTTGTGTCCAACAGGGAACCCAAGAGATTTTTAGTGACATTATGCTAAACTATGAATTGAAAAATTTGGCTGTCTTAGTTTTACATCTGATGGAATTTTCTTTTGATTTGCCAAGGGGGGTGGGGTAGGCTGCCAGTTTGGCTAGCAGTAAAGTATAATTTTTTAAATGTTTTAATGCATTCTAAAACTTGTCTATGGAAAATTATTTATGTCTATCTAGTACTAGTTACCCTGCCTCAACCCCCCTCAGAGATTTTCAATCCCATAATTATATGGGGTGCTGAGGGGTGAAGGTTAGTATTCTGTAGCTATTTAAAAGCTGGCAGTGGGCATGGTCCTCCTAACCATAGATCAGAAATCTCTCCTTGCCTGATTTAAGGTGTTTAGACCTGTTTTAACAGTGGCATTGTTTGCAGGCACTGGCTGGAATCCTTACATGACCATTGTGTTGGCAGGAAATTGATGGATTAAGATTATATTTTACTTACTTGTAAAATAATTTGTAAATTGCTTCAAGGAAAAGTTTTTGGTGTTTTTTTTACTTTGAGAAGCATAAAAAATTATTATCAATACTTTAAATTAAAAGTTATAAAATTATTTGGTTTTAATTAAATTAGTTTAGGCAATTAACTTTTGTTATGTTAGCAATTTTATGTTGGATTAATACTTTTTATGCATGTATAAGTTTTTTTTATGAGAGTTTGGAAGAAGATTTAAAAGTTGTTAGCAATTTGCACTGAATGACACTTGTGCTATAACTGATTATAACGATAACCTGGGTAGGCAAAGCCTAAAAAATATTTCAGCGACATAATGGTATTTTGGCCTAACATCAGTGTGATTGATATTAATGGTCACTTTATAGAAATAACTAAATTTTCCAAACTTAATTGTTTATAGAAGTTTTCATACGTTTCTTTTCATAAACCTCACACATACCATTTTGTAACATGCTTGAATATTTTATTTCTGTCCTCTACTTCTGTTTTTTAAATAACCAGCCATTTGATTATAGGACAAAAAATTTACCATATAAGAGGTTTTTTTATTTGAAATTTTTCTTTTTCTTTTATATCCTTCTTTACTAAAAACATACTTTTACATCAACAACTTTTTTTTACATCTTTGCTTTCTGGTTTCTTTCTCTTTTTTTAAACCATTTTATAGATAACTTTTAATTAGAGGATAGGTGAAAGGTTTAACTTTTGGAACACCCTCATTACCACCAGGTAGTAGGTGTTAGGAGAAAGAGGTCCAGCATGAGCAGTTAGAGTTGAAAACTTAGACCCAGTTTCAATTAAGAAATGAATTTGGAACCCAACCACATTCATACAGACCCAGTGATCCTCTAGGGAGACGGCAAACAGAGTGCTGGGTTGCTCCATGGTCCCTGGACCCCATCTTTCAGGGTTACTACTTTGGAGCTAGGTGTTTCTTCTCCTCCCCTCTGGGAGAGGCCACACCATTTCTTCCAGTGGCCTTCCAGTCCACAAGTTGAACAAAGTCCTGTGGGCTTAGGCCGTTGAGGACAATTGCATTTTAAGTGCTTAGATTGACTGCATTTTTGGCAGCAGCAGACACCATTCCCCTTATCAAGTTTATTTTTACTAGGTCTCTGTTGGGTGACTGAGGTTTTGCTGCTAAGGGCAACTGCCAGTAGGTTTGTCTGCTTTTTCTTTTGTGGTGCTTACCTTGGAGTTTTTTCTTTTTTTCTTTCTTTCTTTTTTCCTTGGTGGTTGAAAATTGTAAATGCCTTTTTTGTTCATTGGAGGCTTGGTGTTTAAGGTTTTGCCTCTAGTTTTTGAAGCTTTGTTTTTTGTTTCGTTTTGTTTTGTTTTTGAATATCCGGAGCTGATTGGCTATGAAAAAGTTTCTAGAAAGATTTGCCCTTCCAGCATATAAATGCTTAGAATGGTATATTATTTAATAGTTTTAGCTAACCTTTACTAGAAAAGACCAGGGTTTTTATTTGGACCCTTTGTGACTTTTTTTTTCCTTTGGCATAGTTAACAGGTTTGACTATACTTTTTTTTAATGCCTTCCTTGATACAAGCATACGATCCTTTCTTGCCATATCAACCTTTCCCCATTGCGAATTCCATTGGGGAATAAGTTGTTAGGAACTGCTGCCATTCCAATTGCATACCTATCTGGTCGTTGTTCAACTATTATGTCAGCATGTGCTTATGCTGCTTTAAAAAGCACTTTTTCTTTTCTGGGGTGCAGCAAAGAGAGAAAATGACACTGACATTACCCTACGTTAGATGAATGGTGAGAATCAGATCTTGAAATATCTTTAAAAATTGAGAGGGACATTTTGAGAAGCTTCCTAACCTTAGCTGGCATTGTATCAGAGAGGATAAGGGCCGTGAATCCATACAATTTCTGTCTCTCCGTTTGCAACTTCCCATAATGGATACATAGGTTCAGGAGTGGGGTGGAACATGGTTCCACTGCATGTGGTTTCCACAAGACTGGGTTCCTTTAGAGGCATAGGATAAATGGGTTTACAAGGTGGAGGGTTGTCAGCCTGGGTGGAATTAATAGGGGACTCCTGAGGCTGAGCCAAGGCCAAATCAATATGGGGCCCCTGTAACTGATTTCCTTCCTCCTCTCCTCTACCCATGGCACCCGAAAGAGTGCTGGAAGATAGCACCTGAGATAACAGTCATTAAGTATGTCTTCCATTTTTTCTTAATCTGAGTATATAAAGCCAGACTGAATAAAATTTTGTCTATAGAGTGCCGCTATAAAACCATAAAGGAAAACTTAACATTCAAGTAGTGGTGTTATCTAGAATTAAATTTTAAAATAGGGGCTTGAAATATACTAGACCCTTTTAAGAGACCTTTTTAACAGTTATACAGGGACACACAGTTGACTGCAATCCTAGGCAAGGCCTAAACCTTTAGAAACAAACTTTCTTTTAAGTAACTTGCCTGCTATCATTTAAAAACAAGAGCTTATACAGCATATTAAATTCCTTAGTTGCCAGAGGATGATACTCTTTTTCTTTTTTCACATATGACTAAAATTATACTTTTTAAAGTTGGAGACCCGCCTGGGTAACTTGGCGAGAGCTCATCTCTACAGTAAATCAAAAACTTAGCCAGGCATGGTAGCGCATGCCTGTAGTTCCACCTACTTGGAAGGCTGAGGCGGAAGGATCTCCGGAGCCCAGTAGGTCGAGGCTGCGGTGGCCAGGAGCGGCCACTGCACTCTAGTCTGGGTGACAGAGTGAGACTCCAACTCAAATAAATAAATAAATAAATAGAATATAGTTAGCTTCAACTTGTGCCAAGTTAACAAAGGGAAAAGTCCCACGTAAGTGAGATTTCTATACTCTTTCACAAGTGAATTAGAATGAACTCCCCCGTGGAATCCATGAAGGAGAGCACAGGCTAAGGAAATGAGAGGAAGGGGTTTCAGGGAAAGAATATAAGATAACCAGTAGCATTTCACACACAAAGCTGGCGTCTTTTGCACATCTTTGACAACAAAAGGATGGAGATGTTAACAATATCGACAGGACAGGAGAAACCGAACATAGAAAACCAGACAGGGTAGGCTTATGTTTGAGAATAGCATAGACATGAAGTGGAATTGGCAAGCAATTCCTACCTCCAAACAGCCATAAGTGTTTTGGGTTAAAAGTGGTCTGTTTGTGGAGGGAGCTCCCATGGGCTGTGACAATGCCAACTATCTCCCTGCCTCTTACCTGTCTCTGTTTTTCCTCAGGATGCTGGGAAAACGTAAGGGGACCCGGGGACCTGGGTGACCACTCCTTATGCATGCCTTCCCACACCCCCCATGCCCCCCCACCCCGCCAGGCATTTCTCAGGGACACGGGAAGCCCGTTTCAGCCTCCAATCAATCTGCCTCTAGGATCTTTTCCAACCCTCCGGTCACTGTTTCTGGGAACTGGTGTGGATTCAGGTATGCTGAGTATCTGATCAAGCATAGGGCCTTCCAAGCCCACAGAGTCCTTTATGACTAGAATGGAGAGGTCCCTATGAGGCCCTTACACATCATGGGAATTGATCCCCAACACCTTTGCAGATCCCTATGTCTCCTAGGGGAGTCTGTTTGTACAGATCAAAGGGAAGAGTGCTTCTTATCTTTGATGCAGACCTGAGTCTGAGTGCATAATAGGTGGAGTTCCCTATTCTCCTGGAGTTTTTTCACTGCCTACATAAATACTACATAAACAAAGGAAGATAGCAACACTCACAAAAACATAAAATGACAAAAAGGAATGTGCACCAATCAAATTTTTAAAATCATGACATGGCCCATCATAGTATAACAAACTACCCAGTTTTTTTTTTAGCAAATTCAAGTACAAACAAAAGGATATCCAACAAAAGCACTAACGGGTCAGCTCAGCATTCCTCTGACCCCCACAAGTGGCCACAAAGGGGCCAAGTGAGAAAGCTTCCTCCACCCCTGCACCCCTCCAGCTTACTTTCTGGTTGGCTTACCAAAAAAGTGCATGCGCTTTACAAGATGAGGTATCCTGTGATGCTTCTTTCTTACCAGTTCATCCAGGACAGGTCCTGGTCGGCGGGGAACCTCCCAGAGAGTCCCCGGAACACAAATTGATTTCAGCAGCTGCTACAGAAGTGTCTATCAGAAGACCCCATCGACCCAGGTAATTCCTCGTCGCCGGAATGTTGGTCCAAGTAATGTTCTGCTGCTAACCGTAGACAGCAGTACATCAAGAGGCAGACAATTGGTAGAAAGTAGTGCATTTTTGAATTTGAACCCAGAAGCGGAACTTGGCTCCTGGCATTTCGGCAATGGTTCTGCTCACCCTTCAGGTTTTATACTCTGCTTTTTCATAAGTGCAGAGTTGTAGGTTTCTATATATTGACTGCATGACTAACAGAGCATTATATAGGATGTAAGTTACAGTGTATTTTGTTAATATTGGCACTTATGGTTTGCATTTCCTGGCATCATTTACTAGAGGCATCACACACCAGGCAGAGGTTTTAATTGAGCTTGCTATAAATATTAACAAGGCCTGAGACATTATACATTACTACATGTTGTTATATGCAAAACTTACACACATCACAAGATTTATGATTACACTGAAACAAAAGTTACACAAACTACAAGACTTACAATTACTTTAATACTATATTATTTAAGCCTATGACTACTAAGAAAAGGGAGTATGTTTTCTTAGAATAGTGTGTTTTCAAAATGTGATTGAACACTTGGCAGTATCTATTAAAAGTAACATTTGGAGTGTTTATAAGAGAGTTTCTGAATAAGAACTAGACCTGTCAGAATTCCTCTGTGAGTGGTGCTGGGAATCCACATTTTTAAAAATGCCTTCAGGTGGTTATTATGCAAAATAATGATGGAGAACAACTGCTTTGGAATATTAACTCATATTTTTACCTTTGAGTTGACTTAAAACCATGCCTGTTGGATATGCAAATATATCGGTAAAACCACACGTAGAAAGAAGTGAAGGTATTACAAGTCTGAACACCTCTGTTAGTTTGCTACCATGTTGACCTTTCCATGAATGAATTTCCGCTGCCTCTGAATCTACCTCCATAACACACAAAAGCTGTATGATAGGCTAGAAGAAAAAAAAATCATTGTTCAAATCACTGTCTAAATTTTTCTGATAACCAAAAATAGGGCAAATAATCTCCCTGTAGCACACAAGTCCTTCCCTGAGGGAAATAGAGATGACAACAACGGAGGGACATCGTTGCTTCTTCTTTTCCATTTTCCCATCACTCACATCCCTACTTCTTCCACATTTACAAGACCCTAGCACATGCCCTGAGGCATAGAAGCCTACAGAGAATGGATTGTTTCCTTTGGAAACAACCAGAACAAATTCCTGATACAAAGTTCTCAGAGGTACACACTTTTACACACATACCTTCGACAGCAAATCAGTGAAAAGAGAACATGTGGTCTTAGAAAAATATGTAATCCTGCAACTCATTGTTAGATCCATACTGGAATCGATAATGTTGACTTTTTATGTGACTGTAGAGGATTTCCTCCCAGACAATCTGACCAAAGGAAAGGGGTTCCTGATGCATTCCTTAACTATAAAAATAATTGTCTTCTGAAAAAAAATATTGAAGTGCGTCTGAAACTACCTACACCAAGTAAATGCCTTTGCATTAAACCTCAGTAGATACCATTTTACTAAACTCCATAATAACAGGTACTCAATCTTTAGCAAGAACTAAATATATGAATTAATTTCCACATTGTACTTTCTCTAGTTAATATAAAATCTTTCTTATTCCATTTTGTTTGGTGATAAAATGTAGTGTATTTTAGGGTACAAACTAATGCTTCCAAGTTACCTATGTTTCATATTTGGGGGAGGCATACCAAAGTATTATCATCTTTTCAGGGATGGTCTTCCTGAAAAATGTCTTCAGAACCATTTTACTTTTACACATTGTCCAGCAGATTTTACTCATGCAGAGTGCAAAGTGAGGAGAGTCTGAGAGTGTAATGGGACGCACACTGATACCCCTGGTCCCAGACCTAGAACAATGTCCAAATGTGAACCAAATTTCCTGTGGAGAAAGTTACCAATGAAGAGTTTGTCTTTTTCATGTATAACCCTT
The DNA here is from genome assembly GCF_000164805.1 of Carlito syrichta. NCBI lineage: Eukaryota > Metazoa > Chordata > Mammalia > Primates > Tarsiidae > Carlito > Carlito syrichta. The sequence goes on from NW_007246005.1 coordinate 61,202, forward strand.
CTATCCCCTTAAAGTGATGACTGAGAATTCTAGCTAAATAAAAGCCTCACCCCCTCCCCCCCAAAAAGCAGCTGCAACTTGTTTTGTTTGTTTTCTTCTTATCCTATTTGATGGTCAGTCTGCAGAATTTCCAAGGCTGAATCATCCTCTTACTGATCAAAACATCTAAGTCTCTTTGAGGAAAGAATATCTCTTCTTGAAGAAATAAAACAGGACATGTTAGGGCACTAGCAGAAAACAAATACAGTATCTCCCATTTCCTTCAGTCTGTAGAAAAATGATGAAAGTCATTCTCCATGTGAGAGCAATTTCCACAGGTAATATTTCTTATTAACTCGTAGCAGAAGTACTAAGTGGAAATTTCAAGATCCCTAGTTGTAGCTGTGGTATGCAGTTTCAATTTACATTACAAACACAGGAGGCATAGATATGGCTTGAATTTAAGCCCCTTTTTTTTTTTCCTTGAAAAAGAGAGAGAGACAGCGTTGCACAACCACTCATCTAATTTTTGTTTGCCCTTTGGAGACAATTTCTGGCTATATTGCTTAGGTTGGTCACAAACACTGGCCTCAAGCAATCCTCCCACCTAAACCCCGCAAAGTGCATGGATTGAAGTTGTGAGCCACCTCATCCATTTTAGGCCCTCTGTCGTGATCATTCCTTTTTTTCCAATGTCAGCTTCCATATCATCATCGTAAATGACATATAGTAGGACAAAATCCTATATTCATGCTCCCTATAGTGACTGGTTACCATTTCACTTTCATTCTTCGTGATTCTCTAGAGATTGGAGAGAGCCCTTCTATCTGGAAAGTTTCTCTTTTTCCTATGTTTTCATTCTAGTCCTACAGGTCCTCTTGTCTATGGGCCTTGTTCATGCCATTCAAAAAGCTTTGTTTCTTCTTCTGTTTTTTTCTACTGTACTTGCCAGCTTCCTGGTTGTTTTAGTTCCTTGGCTAATAATAACCCCAAACCATTTCAACAATTTTTCTTCTACCACTTAGAAAGACATAAAGGCACCAAATTAATTTCACGTCCTGAATACCCCAGATACAATTCCTGAAATTCCTAAACCCAGAGTTCCTTCTACCAAATAAACATGAAATTAGGAGTGACAGAGAGTATCTTGAAAGTGTCCACAAACATTTTCCATGCCTACCTGTTTCCACAGGATTCACTCCCTAGGGCTATGTCTCTTTCTTTAGATCTCTTGTAATAATTCATCACACCGAACAATTCCCTGTAACCCAATATGAACATCCATCCTATAAGTTCCCCTGTGTACCCCTTCTATATCACCCATATGGCTCTCCTTCTAGATTTTCATAAACTGTAAAAAAAAATTCTGTAATCTCTACTAGAATGAGATACTCCGTTGGCTTGATGATATAACCTCCTTTAGGTTCATCTTCCCCTCAATGGAAATGCACCTCAATGAGTCCCACATCTCACTGGGAACTGAGATTGTGGTTCCAGCAAGAATTTTCAAAAAATTAAATGATAGAAGTAGTTAACATTATTGAGCCACAACTCTGTGTCAAACACTGAGGTAAGCAATTTATATATTGTATCATTTAATATACAGAAAGTGTAGGCTGCCTCATATAATATCCTCCCTTTTTTTCTAGCTAATATGATATGGCAAAGGTAAAAGAATTTTTCAGATGAAATTAAAGTCCAAAACCAACTGATTTGGAGTTCATCAAAAGGAAGACTATCTTGATTGGGTCTCATTTAATCAAAAAATCCCTTGAAAGATAGACTGGATTTTTCCTTAGGGCAGATATTTCTCTCTTGTGCTGCCTTGAAAAGCAAGCTGCCATGTCATGAGAGGGTCAACGGACAGGGCTATGTGACAAGACTCTACGGGAAGCCTCTGGAAGCTGAGAGCAGCCCAAGATGACAGCCAGTAAGAGAATGGGAACTTCAGCCCAGCAACCATAAAGGATTGAATTCAGCTGACTTGTATAGCCTAGAAGTAATTTTTCTCCAGTCAAGCCTCTAGATGAGAATACAGCTCAGTTGACACCTGGATTGCAACCTTGTGAGACCCCAAGCATAAGACCAGTCTAGCTGTCCTGGGATTCTGAAAGAAACTGTGAAATAGGTGTATAATTTTAAGATCCAAAGGGTGTGACCATTTGTTATACAGCAATATAAAATAATATTGATTTTTGGTACCTAGAAGCTGAGTATTGCTGCAACAAATACCTGAAAACATAGAAATAGTTTGGAATCAGGCAAGTGAGAAGAGGCTAGAAGAATTTTGATAAAGTCTAAATTGACTTGAATATATATTAGTAGAAATATGGACTTTGAGGATGCTGCTCTGAGGCTCAGAAGAAAGTGAGGAACATGTTATGTGAAACAGAAAGAAGAGGACATGAGTTATTCAGTGGGAGAAAGGCGTCACAAACTTATGCTCTGAAACTACATACAAAGCAGAACTTGTGAGTGATAAAACTGGCTATAGTTAAAGAGAATTCCAGGCAGAATGTGAAAGATGTCCCCTGATTTCTTCTTACTGCTTGTAATAAAATGTTAGAGGAGAGGCAAACTGAGGAAATAATTGTTAAAAAAAAAAAAGCAAGCCTACATAATCTTTAAGTTTCCTGCCTCTCGAATAGGCAAAACACTAGAATTAATAGATCTGGTCATGAATCTCTGCTGGGTATGATAGTATAATCTTTTGATAAAGGTTAAGATTAATCAGATGAATGGTGGTCAGACTCAACAGCTGGGTAAACTTGAGCTCTTTGCAAGAAAAGAGACACTCAATTTCAGTAATCCTTTTATCAACATCCCCATCTGTTCTTGCCCTGACATTGGAAAAAACAAAGCCCACGAAGGCACAGTGACTTCTGTGTGAGCATACTTTTTCCATATCTGGGGCTATTTGTTCTTCTCTGTCCCTTCATTAACTTAATTTTCAAAATTCTCCAATATTTTGGTCAGCAAAAAGCTAATAGAGTCAGAGTCATTTATTTGTTCTATGTGTTTTTGGTGTGTTTGTTTTTTTAAGATGTGGGGTACAAGTCAGGTATTTTAAAAAGAAATGTCAATAATACATTTCTGATTTATTATTATTATAGTACCCATACCATTTAAGAATACAGCATTTTTTCGTGTTTCTGTTGGCTACTTGTAGGTCTTTTGAGAAGTGTCTATTCATGTCTTTACCCACTTTTGAATAGGACTGTTTGCATTTTTCTTTTCAGCATATTTGAGTTCCTTGTAGATCCTGGATGCTAGGCCTTTGCCATATATAGAGTTGGCTAATTTTTCTTCTATTCTGTGGGCTGTCTACCCACTCTCTTGATTATTTATTCTGCTTTGCAGAAGATTTTCTGTTTGATGAGATCCCACTTGTCTATCTTATCTCTTACTGCATGGGCATCTGGGGTTTTGTTCAGGAATTGCTTGCCTATTCCAATTTCCATCAGGGTGTATCCTGTGTTTTCTAAGATTCTTATAGTTTGGGTTTTTAATGCTTTAAATGTTTGGGTGTTTGTTCCATTCAGAGGTGATTTTTATGTATGGCAACAGGTAGGGGTCCTGTTTTAATCTTCTGAATGTGATCAGCCAGTTTTTCCATTCTTCTACCGATTCTGGGATTGGAACACACTTGTCTTTCCTTAGTTTTGACATTGGACTGATTACTTGAGGTCTCTCTAGTTTCTTGATATGTACATGCAATGTTATAAACCTCCCTCAGACCTGATTACATGATGTTCCATAACTTTTCTGTGGTGTTTTTGTTTTCATTTGTTTCTAGGAATCTTTTTGTTTCTTCTTTGATTTCTGTTAATGCAAAGTCATTCAGAAGCATGTTTTTTTAGTTTCCATATACTTGTATGTTTGAGGGGTTCCTGTTGGTGATGATATATATTTCAGTCCACTGTGGTCTTTGAAGATGCTTGATATGATTCTGACCTTTTGAAATTTGTTCATGCTTGATTTATGTCCTAGTATGCAATCGATCTTCGACAATGTTCCATGTGCTGATGAGAAAAATGTATATTCTGTAGCTGTTGAGCTAAGTGTTCTGTAGATGTCTACTAGGTCCAATTAATTGAGTCCAAGTTGCAGAATTTTGTTAATTTTTTAATTTGATGATATTAAGCTGTTAATGACATATTAAAATCTCTGACTGCAATAACTGTATGGTCATGTATCTCATAGCTTAATTAGAAATTATTTTATAATTTGGGTGTTACTGTTTAGAGTAATATATATTCTAGATAGTTATTTCTTGCTAGTGGATGACGTCTTTTATCATTATGTGGCATATTGTAAACTTTTATTGGTTCAAAGTCGGTTTTGTCTAATATCAGAATAGCTATTCCTGTTTGGTTTGGGGGGGTTGTTTGTTTTTCCATTTGCTCTCCCGCCCTTTACCTTCCACCCATGGGTGTCATTTGCAGTGCAATGGGTTTTCTGAAGGCAGAAGAAGGATGGACCGTGCTTTTTTAAAATCCAATTTGCAACTATATTCCTTTTGAACAGCATGTTCAGTTTGTTCATATATAAGTAAATTATTGATATATGGTAGCTACTCCCGTCATATTGCTATTAAGAGGCTGCTTTGATTTTTACATTTATAGTCTTGAAACTCTGTGCTTGACTATTCTTTTCAAATTAGTGGAATAGATCTGTGCTTAGAAATCTTAAATATCTCTTAAAGGGCTAATCTGGAGATGACATTCTCTTAGGGACTGAATGTCTAGGAAGGGTTTTATCTCCTTATTGATGAAGCTTAGCTTGATGGGATAGAAAATTTCTTGCTGGAATTGTTTTTCTTCAAGATTGTTAAAAATGACACCCAGTCCCTTCCGGATTGTAGGGTTTCTGCAGAAAATTTGCTGCAATTCTAACAGGTCTTCCTTGGTGGTCTTCTTCCTCTAGATGCCTTCAGCATTTTTTCTTTCATACTCATCACAGCAAGATGGATTATTATGTGCCTTGGGAGAGAAGGAGTATTATATACCTTGGGGATGGTCTTCTGTTGTAATTCTTCACAGGAGTTCTCTGAATCTCATACATCTGCATGGCCTCCTCTTTAGAAAGATAGGGAACTGTTCTTTGATGATATCTTGGAAGGCTTGTTACAAGGTGTTTCCATGAATTTCCTCTTCTCCCTCAGGGATGCCCGTCAGTGGTAGATTTGTGTCTTTCCATAATCCCCAGACTCTCATAGGCTCTGTTTATTCTTTGTTAACCTTCTTTCCTTGTTTTTGTCAGAGTTGGTTAGTTCAGTAGTTCAATCCTCAAGCTATGAGACTTTTTTCCTCTGGCTGGTCGAATTGGCTCAGGCTTTCTACAGTACTTGGAAATTCCATGAGAGAATTCTTTATTTCCAGAAGTTCAGATTGGACCTTCCTTATAAAAGCCAGCTCAGCATTCACCACCTGCACTGTTTTCATGGTCTGGATGTTCAGTGTCCACCTTCTCATGTATCTTGTTGAGTGTCTTTGCCATCCATAACCTGAATTCTATGTCTGTCATCATGGATAGGTCATTCTGTATGGGTTCCATTGCTTGGGATCTGGGAAGCTCTACAGGGGATGTCAACTCATTAAGGCTTTGTGGATTGCCAGTGCTTTTTTGTTTTTGTTTTTGCTGTTTCTTCCTCATTATTAGGGTAGACACTTCTCTATTTTTTGTTCATTATTAATTACATAAACTTGATAGAGTTTGGGTGACCACTAGTGGGTTCATTTATTTTTCCTGACCTCCCTGCTGGTCTGGACTGAGTTTTCGGGGAGCAGTGGCAGGAAGTGGGGTGAACTAAGGGGAAATCATCTGAAATTACTTTTCTTGTGTAGTCTAGTGGGAATAAAGTGTGATATTTCTTCTAATTCAGTGACTTTCCCCTCCCTTTGGGACAGGCGATGAGGTATTGACAGGAGCTCCGGTGTCCTCTTCCACCAGACAACATGTCTCATTGGCAGGATTGGCAGGTAGCCAGGCAGTGCCCTGCAGCTCTTTTTGGCTTAAGTGCCCTTAGGATTGTGGAGTGGCCTTCTTGTCTGGGGAGTACCAGACCTGTTGCACAGGGGTAGAAGAGAAGCAATGGAGTGTTGTTATTGTTCCCTCAGTCCACAGGTGAGCAGAGTTTCTGCCATTCCCAGATTTTGCAGAGGCACCCTGCCTCTTAAACCCTGTCCTGCCTATGGAAGTGGCTATGTCTGCAGTGGGAAGACAGAGAGATCATGACACCGAGACTATTATAGGAAGTGGCACTTTATTACGCTGGCTGGCTCAGCGGCTCGAGGGGCTAATGCTTCCAGGTCAAGCCCCGCAGAACAGGAGAAGTGGGGTCTTATACCCTTGTTTAGGTAAAGGAGGGGGTCATGTTGAGTGATTACATATTTCCTTTGGAATCTTACAAGGTTGTACTCAGCAAAATTAGATTTTTCAAAGAACAAAT